>NC_050580.1:34263532-34448532 GCF_011100635.1 Trichosurus vulpecula | reverse complement strand
TTGCAGGGATTTTGCAAGGATTAAATGAAGTCATGTGGTTTGTACTTGTAGACAATAGAAAAATTAATGCAACTTTTGGGGGAGGGGTTGCAAAAGCTGGGTGCTAACAATTTAATCACATGGGAAACCCTCTAGTGTGGAAACTCCCTTCATTAGTACTGATGGGTACCTGGTAACCTTAGAAATTTTCCTGGGTAGCAAAAGTTAAGTGACTTGTCTAAGGTCATGTGAGACAGGACTTGAACCCAGATCTTCCTAACTTCCTCTATCCACTTCTGCATGCTGCTGCTCAGTTATCATTATTATTACTGTGCATTGGATGAACGAATGAGTAGTGGAAAGAGCTCTAGATTTGTAATCAGAGAAACTGAGCCTTGTGGCATCGGGTAAGGAACTTAATATCCCTGGGCCTTCATCTGAAACACTAGGGGTTTGGACTAGGTAAGGGCTTCTGAACTTTCAGTATCATGGACCCCTTTAGCAGTCTGGGGAAGCCTATGGATGCCTCAGAATGGCTTAAAATGCATATTATAAAATACATAGGACTGTGAAGGAAACCAATTATGCTGAAATATGATTATCAAAACATTTTTTAAAAACTCACAGATCACCAAGTTAATAACCTCAGAACTCAATGGCATTCCATGATTTCTAACATTCTATGATTCAGCTCTAGCATCCCACAATTCAGATCTAACATTCCATGATTCAGCTGTAACATTCCATGATTCAGATCTAACATCCCATGATTCAGATCTAACATTCCATGATTTGGCTCCAACATCCCATGATTCAGCTTTAACATTCCATGATTTAGCTCTACATTCCATGATTCAGGTCTAGAATCCCATGATTCAGATCTAACATTCCATGATTCAGCTCTAACATTCCATGACTCATCTCTAACATTCCATGATTTAGCTCTACATTTTATGATTCAGCTCTAACATTCCATGATTCAGATCTAACATTCCATGATTCACGTCTAGCATTCCATGATTCAGATCTAACATTCTATGATTCAGCTGTAACATTCCATGATTCAGATCTAACATCCCATGATTCAGATCTAACATTCCATGATTTGGCTCCAACATCCCATGATTCAGCTTTAACATTCCATGATTTAGCTCTACATTCCATGATTCAGGTCTAGAATCCCATGATTCAGCTCTAACATTCCATGACTCATCTCTAACATTCCATGATTTAGCTCTACATTTTATGATTCAGCTCTAACATTCCATGATTCAGATCTAACATTCCATGATTCACGTCTAGCATTCCATGATTCAGATCTAACATTCTATGATTCAGCTGTAACATTCCATGATTTAGGTCTAGCATCCCATGATTCAGATCTAACATTCCATGACTCAGTTCTAACATTCCATGATTCAGATCTAACATTCTATGATTCAGCTGTAACATTCCATGATTCAGTTCTAGCATCCCATGATTCAGGTCTACATTCCATGATTCAGGTCTAGCATCCCATGATTCAGCTCTAACATTCCATGACTCATCTCTAACATTCCATGATTTAGCTCTACATTTTATGATTCAGCTCTAACATTCCATGATTCAGATCTAACATTCCATGATTCATGTCTAGCATTCCATGATTCAGATCTAACATTCTATGATTCAGCTGCAACATTCCATGATTTAGGTCTAGTATCCTATGATTCAGTTCTAGCATCCCATGATTCAGCTCTACATTCCATGACTCAGTTCTAACATTCCATGATTCAGATCTAACATTCTATGATTCAGCTCTAACATGCCATGATTTCTTCTATGATTTGAATGAGTAAATGAAGGAATGATTGAAAACACATTCGAGAAGATGCCAGTATCTTAGCCACCACAGTGAGTGATATGAAGGCAGATAATGATATTGTGGTAGAAAGAGTAATTTCTGGGAGCTAGGAGACCTAGGTTGAAGTCTCTAACAGTAGCTCACCAAGGTTGTCTCATTCATGACCTGTGGATATAATACCTGGCCTCTTCTCACAAAGTAAGAATGCAGCACTATAAGAAAGGTCAAAGTCATTTAAAACATACAATTTAAAACTATACAAACATAAGGTGTGTATGTATTATGATGATGACCATTATAGAGGAAGCTAAGTACCTTAGTGGACTGAGGGCTGGGCTTGGGGTAAGGAAGACCTGAATCCAAATCCTGCCCGAGATACTCCCTAACTCTGTGCGCTAGGGAAAATCAGTTTGTGTGGCCGACCTTATGGGCAAGATGAGGAGATTGGACTCAAAGGCCTCCAAGGACCCTTCCCAGCTCTAAATCTCTGCTTCTGTGATAAATATTATAATATCTCTTTGCCCCACTTCTCACCCTTCACCTAGAGATTCACTACTACTCTCTAGTTCAACTTTAAACACAACTGTAATTCATTCAGTCAATTAACATTAAGCACTTACTATGTTTTAGGTACTGTGTTAAGCACCGGGGATGCAAAGAAAGGCAAAAGACAGTTTCTTCTCTCAAAGAGCTCAGTCTAATGGGAAACCAACATGCAAACAACTATATATGCAAACAAACTACATACAGGGAAAATTGGAGGTAATCAGCCTAGGGAAGGAACATATCTTGCCTTTACTCATCTTTTCTGGAGATCCAGGGAATACCATACAAAGAGTAAGCTAAAACAACGCATTTTTTATAGCCACTCAGGGTATCCTTGTGGGCAAGATGGAGAGATGTGAACTAGATGATAATATACTTGGTGGATTTGAAACTGGGTGAATGGTTGTATATATGGTGAAATGGAAAAGAACAGGATTTGGGGGGTGGTTAGAGGAGCTGAGTTCTAAATTTGCCTCTGCAACTTAATACTTGTGTGATCTTGGACAAGTCACTTAACTGTTCTAGGCTTCCTTTTCCTCATACGGAAAAAAGGGGGAGTTGACTTAAGTGACCTTTAAGGTACATTCCAGCACTGAACCTATCTCATATTAACCTGGATTGAATTGTGTAGTAGAATGTCCCAAGGATCTGTCCTTTGTTCTATTTCCTTCAGCATTTCCATCAATGACAATGGACAAAGGCACAAATGATATGTGTATGAAATTTGTGTGACACAAAACAGACAGGGATATCTGGCCCATTGGATTGGAGAAGAAGAATCTAAGAGATCTCAGGAGGCAAGAACAGTGGACTTAAGTTAATATGGTAAAAATGAATGGGGATAAATGCAAAGATCTGCAGTCGGGTTCAAGAAATCAACCACCCAAGGAAAGCATGGAAGAATTTTAACTAGATAGCAGTTCATGTGAAAAAGGCTTAGGAGCTGTGGTGGATTAAAGCTGGATCCAGCAAAAGCATGGTACAACGGCCAAAAGAGCAAAAGTAATCTCTGGTTGCATTAGAAGAGTATCATATATAGAATTAGGAAGTTGACAGTACTGTTGCATTTGGCCCTAGCCAGTTCTGGATATCCCATTTTAGGAAAAAAAAAACATTTACAAACTGAAAAGTGTCCAGGGGACAGCAGCCAGTGTGGTGAGGGGACTAGAAACCATGCCATACAAGGACTAGTTGAGTGAACCAGGCATATTTAGGCTGGAGAAGATTTATCGGAGACATGAAATCTGTCTTCAAGTAGTTGAAGGATTGTCTTGGGGACAAGGGATTAGCCTTGTTTTGTTTGGACCCAGGGGGCAGAATGGGAGCAATGGATGGAAGGAATAGAGAGACAAAATTGACTTCCATTTAAGGAAATCATTTGTATAATTAGGGCAATCCAGCAATGGAATATCTGGCCTCCTGAGGTCCTGAGTTCCCCATCACTGGAAGTCTTTATATAGATGCTAGATGTCCACTGAGGGTATTATATAAGAAGCAGTCACGGAACTTGGTGACCTCTGAAGATCTCTTCCTACTAAAATTTTGAGGGTCAATAAAAGTAAACTTCTACATTCTAATCTCCTTTTCTATTTATTCTAGCTTTCCCCTGATCCTAGGGGTCTCCTTTCCTGCTGAAGGGGTTCTAAGCTCTTACTGAAGAGAAGTCTGGCCACTCCAGGTTGTTGGGCATGGTTCAGTAGTGCTATCCTGCCTACAGGATGAAATCCAACATTCTTATCCTGTGGTATCATGGGCATTGTGTTGAATTTGGGGTCAAATTTGGGGACCTGGGTTCAAATAGTACCTCTGCTATTTACTGCCTTGTGACCTTGGGCAAGTCATTTACCTTCTCTTGGGTAAAAGGACAGAGTTGGACTAGATGACCCTTAAGGTTTCTTCCAGCTCTAGCTCTATGGACCTATGATTTCTACACACCCAAATCCTATCCAACCTTCATAGCCAACATCAAATCCTACATCCTTTAAGAAGTCTTCTCTGACTCTCCCATTCCACATTGGCTTATTAGTTAATTGAAAATACTAATGAAAATATTTCTCATTACTCTTGTCCACTCACCCCCAATCCACCAGGCCAGCAAGATGGCCAGAGCTACAATACAAGGGCCCCCTGGTGGCTAAAGACACTCCTTACAGGTCCTGGGGACTAAGACTGGGTGATCCCTATGTGCCAGGCAATTGGTAGAGATTTCCCCTTAATGGTCCAGCAGACTTAAGGAAAATTAAAATAGGGGTGTCTCCTCTGCCTCCACCTCATCCTTCTTGACCTACTGAATAGAACCTGACTGCTGAGGGGCAGTATGGTGGGGTTGGGAGGTAGAATCAAGGCTAGGAGGAAAATGGCGAGAAAGGCAAACTGGATTCTCTCCCTTTCATTTCCTGATTCCCATGAGACACTTCGAGTCACTTTTATATCTTAAAGTATAAGTTAAAATTTAAAACTAAAACTAAAACCCCACCAATCTGTAACTGAAATAATTACAACAAGACCATTCTCCATTTTCTAGGAGAACAAAAATTTCTTGAGAGCAGAGATTGCTAGTTTGTTTTTTTGTTTCCTGATATTCCCAGTACTTATGGCATATAATGAAGAAGCTAGATGGCACAGTGGATAGAGTGCCAGGCCCAGAGTTAGGAAGACGAGTTCAAATTCAGTCTCCCATATTTACTATGTGATCCCAGGCAAGCCACTTAGTCTTCAGTTTCCTCGTATGTAAAAGGAGCTGGAGAAGGAAATGGCAAACTACTCTAGTATCTCTGCCAAGAAAACCCTAATTGGGGTCACAAAGAGTTGGACACAACTGAACAACAATAAAAGTGGTGTAGAGTAGACACTTAACAAGTGCTTGTTAATCTGAACTAAAATTTTTAAAGTTTTGTACTTTGATACAGAGCAAAAACCTTTTTAGTGCTATATCCTAAGAAGGCAGCTAGGAGAGCAGACATAGGATTTGGAATCACCAGACCTGGGTTCTGATCTCAGCTTTGTTCCTTGATATGTGACCCTGGGCAGGTCACTGCCCATCTCGGGCCTCAGTTTTCTCATCAGTAAAGATCGAGCTGGACAAGGTGACCTCTAAGCTCTCTCCTAGCTCCAGATCCTCTGATCCTATGAATGTCACCTTGGTGGCAGAAGGGGCCAATGGGGAAGGGAGAGGATCTGAATCTGCCACTGGGAGGGCAAGACTTGGAGATTTCTCTCCTCAGACACATTCCAAAGGCAGGATGGGCTGGATCAGGAATTCTTCCCAAACTCTCCTGAGGTTGCTAGAGGTGTGGGCCAGGGTTCGGGTTGATGTATCCCAGCCTCCAACCCCAGGGAGGCTCAGCCTCTTTCCTCAAGGGGGGTCAGTTCCCAATGCTAAGTAAAGGCAGAAGCCCAAGGCAGTGGGAAAAGTGCTAGATGGGGACTCTGTGACCCAGGCAAATCCTGGTTTCTTCCTGAGCTTTTGTTCCTTCCTCTGTGCCATGGGGAACTCTCCAATGCACTCAAAGTTCCCTTCAAAATACTGTGATTGTATAATCCTTTCTCCTTAGACTTATGCATGTGATGAATCAGCTTGTACTCTTCAAACGAAGACTTTATCAGCTTTCAGTTCTCCTTGTCCTTTCTCCTATGTATTGCCAGTGTCCCTCCATCTACACCTGCACTTGACTCAGTAGCCAGTTGGCTGCAGAGAATTCTTGGTAAGTCTGACTACTCTTTGGCCATCACTGGAATCCAAGTGAGTTGCTGTATACTGATGATAGGGAGACCAAGTTCAATAAGGTCTGGTAGATGGTATCATAGTGCATAGAGTGCTGGACCTGGAGTCAGGGAGATTATCTTGCTGAGTTCAAATCTGGCCTCAGACACTTACTAGTTGTGTGACCCTGGGCAAGTCACTTAACCTTTTATGCCTCAGTTTCTTCATCTGGAAAATAAGCTAGAGAAGGAAGTGGCAAACCACTTTAGTGTCTTTGCCAAGAAAACCCCAAATGGGGTCATAAAGAGTTCAGTAGCAACTGAAAAATGACTGAACAAAAAAAGAATTGAAATGCCTTTCTAGATCCCCCAGTTGTGCTCAACCTCTTGAAATTACTTACTGTATTTATTACTGTAATTTACTGTAAATTACCTTACTGTATTTATTACTGTAATTTACTGTATTTACTTAATCTGTGTACATGGTGTCCTCCCTGTCAGGATGTAAGATCCTTGAAGTTAGGGGAAGGGAAAAAGCATTTATGAAATGCATACTATGTGCCAGGACCTATACTAAATGTTTTACAAATATTATCTCCTTTCATCTGTGAGATAAGTGCTTTTATTATCCACATTATCTGTTTTTACAATGGTTGTAAGGAAAGCACTATGTAAACTTTAAAGGACTCTATAAATTTTAATTTTTATTATACAGTTAAGGAAACTGAGGCAGACAGAGGTTAGGTGATTTGCCCGGAGTCACACAGCTAGTGAGTGTCGGAGGCTGAATCTGAACTCAAGTCTTCTTGACTCCAGGCCCAGCCCTCTATCCATTGCTTCACCTAGTTGCCTATCTTCCGTACCTACCACAGCTCCTGGTGTGTACTTAGATGCTTAATAAGTGCTCATTGATTGGGCTGCACAAAAATAAATATTAGAAATACTTAATAGAATGTAAACTCTCTGAGGGCAGGTGTGGTTTTATTTTTGTCTGTTATTTCTAGTATCTACCACAGCTCCCAGCATGTACATAGATGCTTAATTAAATGCTTGTTTATTGATTTGCCCCTCCCTCTCCCCCTTCAAAAAGAGAGATTAAAAATACACCAGTTCCATGAAGAGGGAGGAATTCATTTCTGTCTTTGTATCCCTAGCTAGGTGGCACAGTGGATAGAGCACCAGGCCCGGAGTCAGAAAGACCTGAGTTCAAATCTAGTCTTTCTCTCTCTCTCTCTCTCTGGGGGGGGGGGGTTGAGGGGGAAAGGAAAGGCAATTGAAGTTAAGTGATTTGCCCACGGTCACACAGCTAGTAAGTGTCAAATGTGTGAGGCTGGATTTGAACTCAGGTCCTCCTGACTCCAGGGCCAGTGCTCTATTCACTGCTTCACCTACCTGCTTCCAAATCTAGTCTCACACACATGCTAGCTGTGTGATCTTGGGCAAGTCACTTAACCCTGTTTGCCTCAGTTTCCTCATCTGGAAAATGAGCTGGAGACAGAAATGACAAAATCCTTCAGTGTCTTTGCCAAGAAAATCCCCAGTGGGGTAAGGGGGAGTTGGACATGACTGAAAACTGAACAACGAAATATCCGGCTCTTGGTGCGTAACAGGTCTATAAGAAAGGTGTGTTGACTTGACTTGAATTATAGTGTTTAATGAGCATCACATATTTTATCGGCAGCTTAGGAAAAGCTTTGTCACTCTCACCATGAACTTTGATGAGGGTTATGTCATAAGAAGGGACAAGGGAGACTAATAAAGCACTTTTGCCCTATGATGTTAAAAGACAACTGCCATGGGAAAACCCACTGATGAGACATCATCAGGTCTGATTTTATAGACTCACACCTGGATGTGCTGTTAGACTCTTCCTTACTTTCATACAGTTAAACTCTCAGTAGTTTGAATGAGGTTATTTTAAAAAAATTTAAAAGGATTAGCTTCGGGGTTAGGGGATCTGAGTTGGAATACCTGTTTTTCCACTTACTACCTATGTGACCTTGGGCAAGTCATTTTAATTTCTTTGGGTGTTAGTTTCCTTCTCAATAATCAATCAACCAACAAGCTTTAATTAAGGCTTACTACTAAGTGTAAAGCACACTGAATCATATGCCTACTATGTGGGAGGTACTCTGCTAACCACAAGGGGTGCAAATAAAAAAAATGAGATGGTCCCTGCCCTCAAGAGGCTTGCGTTCTAATATAAAACAATGGGGGTTGCACTTGTATGACCTCTGAGGTCATACAAGCTATAATTCTTGTGAACTTATGAACTGAAGTTATTATATCAGTAAGTAAGGAGTAGTGACTGAGCACCCTGTGTTTGGGGATGGAGGCTGTTGGGGAGGCAGAAAGAGAAAACCTTGTCTGTGCTTTCAGGGAGTTTATAGTCTGGGGGTGGGGATGCAGCAATTACAGGGAACAGTGAACATACAGCTACAAACAGTATTTACCAGTAATCACAAAGAGAGACAGTATGGCAGTATGCCATGGAAAATGGTAGAATGCCTTTAATTCGAGAAGCCCAGGGTTCAAGTCCAGCTTCTGACAAAATGGCTACGTGACCCTGGGCAAACCATTCAAAACCCCAGGCCTCCCCCCCAGCCCCAGGGAACTCTCTGAAGCTTAAGTGAAAGGAATTCTTAACACCAATTGAACCGAAGAAAACAAAACACCCCTTAACCTAATAGCCCTGGAGGGAATAGCACTGGCTTGTCATATTTAGTAAGTTGGAGGAAATGGAGAGGTCCCTGTGAGCTGGACTAGTCAGAGAAGACTTCCTGGAGGAGGTGGAATTTGAGCTGGACTTTGAGAGACGGGGTTTTTGGTAGGATAGGGAGGGAGGAGGAAGGAGGGCACCTCAGGTCAGAGGGACTGTGACTAAATGTGTGAATGTGTGTATGGGGGTGGGGTGGGGAATGGGTGTGAGAATAAACCTAGGAAAGAGGCTACTGAAGAAAGCCTGTGTTGAGGAGAAAGGGAAAGTAGTGTTAGATAAATTGGATGGAGCAAGATTTTGGAAGGCCCACAATGCCAGGTCCAGAGGGGGGAGACTTGAATTGGTTGGCAAGAGGGAGTGTGTATAGGTTATCTCATTTAGAAGGTTATTTCTTGGGAGTGGGAAGAGGCAGCTAGACAAAGCTTTTATTAAGGGCTTACTACGTGCCATGAACTGATTTAATTTGGGGGCCTCAAAGTCGAGCAAATACTACAATCCCTGCCCTCAAGCAGCTTACCTTCTAATGAAGAAAGACAAGACAGAAAGAGGAGCTGGAGAGGAGGTAGGGAAGGCACGTGGCAGTCTGGATCTGGGCAAGGTAAAGTCAGCTATTACAGACAGGGAGGTTCTAGGGGTGGAGCCCAAATTTCCAGTGGGGGAAAAGGCCTCTTTTTGTAGATGAGGAAACAAATACCCAAAGAGACAATACGACTTTTCCAGGACCACCCAGATGCACAAGGAGAAGAAAGTGCCATCCCACTTCTCTTGGATGGAGAGAGGAAGGGGATGGAACCCATCCCCCTACCTTATTTTTTTCTTCTTACTTTGGGTGAGGCCTTTTCTTTCTAAAGGGCATGATACTCACTGCCTTAGGCTGGTGAAAATGATGAATGGACCCTCCCACTCCCTCATCCCAGCAATGGAAACAATATGAACCATTCTATCACTTCCCCCCTGCAATGGAAATGCATCCCAAAGCCTGATTCTGCCAGGGCTATGAAAAGAATCCTGTATCCCAAACTTATTAGCTGTATGACAGAGATGAATCACTCCCCACCTACTTTTGAATCTCTAAAATGGGCACAATGATACTTTAAAAAAATGGTTGTGGGGAAAGCACTCTGAAAACTTTAAAATACTGTATAAATATGAATCTTTATTATTATCATTATTAGCATTTTCTTCCTGAAAATACTGACCCTTTACCTCCCTAGTTCTCCACTGAAAATATGCAGACCAACTTACTGCCTCATGATGCCAAAGAAACATCAGAGACCACCATCCCACGTCCTCATTTCTCTGCTGAATACACTCAGGCTGCCTCCCTCCTCACTGTCTTATTTCT
Source organism: Trichosurus vulpecula (assembly GCF_011100635.1). Classification (NCBI taxonomy): domain Eukaryota; kingdom Metazoa; phylum Chordata; class Mammalia; order Diprotodontia; family Phalangeridae; genus Trichosurus; species Trichosurus vulpecula. The sequence goes on along the minus strand of NC_050580.1, from coordinate 34,438,398 downwards.
CCAATGGAAACAAAACAGATCCTCTCTCTTCCTAGATTATCTGCTGAAAATACACAGGCCCTCCCAGACAGTTGCTTCATTTAATTCCTCCATTAGAAACAGCATACAAACCATCCCACATTCCATTTCTTTGCTGAAAAGGAGGCCATCCCACTGACTTGTTTCCCTGCCCATAAGCATTAACTATCCAGAAAGGCCCCTAGAGGGCAGTAGTAGATTAGATGCAGCCCCATGCCTGCAGGTGCTAGAGAGAGAGGGGGTGCTTGGAGGTGAAGGGATAAAGGTTTGTGGGATCTCTAGCAGTATTAAGGTAGAGTGAATTGCCCCTTTTCAGAAGAGCTCTGACCTTGGGGTCAGAGAGGAGAGAAGAAAGAAGGAGGAGGCAGGGCTGGCAGGAGGGAGTCCATCCTTTCCCTCCACCCCTGTCCTTAAGGGGTGAGACAGAGAGATGCCCTTTGTGGGCAGGGGAGGCCAAGCACTAGGCTTAGTCCCTAAGTTTCTTCAGTTGTTCTCACTGAGAGTGGGGTTCCCTCCTCTGGAATATTGCCCCCTTCTCTAACACGCCCTAAAAAAGATCCTAAGGTCAGGTTTTGTCCAGAAGTGACTTTCCTTTCCCCAGTCCCTGGACATAGCTCAGTGTGAGCCAAGCACTCTGTACTGGGGATGCCCAACCCCCAATCTGGAGTGTTTCTAGTCTGTATCCAGCTCTACTGGTGTGTGTGTGTGTGTGTGTGTGTGTGTGTGTGTGTGTGTGTAGAGACAGGCTGTTGGGAAATGGTGGTGTGTGCCCTCTCAGCCCACTAAGCCCTGCCTGTGAGGAGCAAGCAGTGTACCATTGTAAGCAATTCCTTCCTTCCCCAGGCAAGGACTGAACAATCTCCATCATTACCTTATGCCCTTACTCTTGCAAGCTTAGAAGAATCCCATAATCCTGCCCCTGGCTGGCAGAGTGAGGATCTGCCAGTGAAGAATACAGGTCCAGCCTCTCCTAGCATGGGCAGAGGAAGGGCCCAGTCTGCTGACCCTTGCCTGACCATCTTTGGCAGGTGTCAGGAGCACACACACACACACAAACACACACACACACACACACACATCTCTGAATACTCGGCTTCATCCAGCTCCTTGACCCCCCCCTCCCCACACCCCTTTCACCAGGCAGCAAGGATAAAGCCAGCAAAGGAAGGTCTACCTTGCCCACCCCATTCTCTACCTTTGGGGGATCTAGGGGGAGCTGCAGCTTTGACACTGCCCCCATTCCACTCCAGCCCTAATGAGGTCCCCTCAAGAACCAGGTAGACAGAACCACTCTTGTTTCTCCACTCTTATTGGTGAAAGGCTAATGTGGGGGTCCTAGGAAATGCAGAGAAGAAACAGAGGTTGGGGCTGGCAAGGAGTCATCAGAGTTGAAAAGGGGTGGGCTCAGGGCCCTAGTGAGCTCTGGCTACAGGCAGAATTAATTGCTCTGAATGGGGCCCGAGGAATGGGAAAAATGAGGCAGCTGGGAGTGGTGGTGGTGGTACCCAGAACAAGGAGCTTGCTGGAGATGACATTTTCTGTCTCCCAGTGGCAGGGAGGTTGTGGTTGTGGCTAGGACTGGAACGGCCCCAGGAACCCCTGTTTCCTTTTGTACCTCCCATTTAGGTTCAGGAGGTTTGAGCTCAGCCCCTCACAGCCTCATTCTGGCTTCTGGGAGATGGGAAAGGGGAATTCAGGGAACCCAAGGCACCCCAAAGCTTAAGGCATCTCTTTCTCTGCCTCTAACAGAGAGGACCAACTAGATTCAAAGGACTGGATTGGGAAAGAGGGACTAGAAAGCGAAAGAAGGATTGGCAAGGGAGAGGCACCTCCTGGTCATGGCAGAGAAGGCTCCCTCCCTCCCCCAGCGGTGAACTGAGGGACTGGGGAGAACAATGAGAAGAATCCCGCAGCCTTCAAGCCCCCAGGGACCAGGGTTGGGACCGCCCTGAGTGGGGAAAGCCAGCTTCTTCACTCTGGTCTGAACTTGGATCTCCTGCTCCTATCCCCCTAACTTTCCCCACTGTTGAAGCTGGGGTTTAGGGTCACTATCTGTCCTGAATGCCTGTTGGGAGTGTAGCATGATGGAAGAAGGGGGGAACCCCAGTGCCCGGCTCAGGCAAGATATGTATTGGGGAAAGGGGAAACTGAGCCAGCAAAAATGAGGCAACAAAGACACTGCAGCCTCCAAGGGGATGGGGGAAGAAGATATGGTGTCACCCCCACCTCTTCTGCCTCAGGATGGAAACTGGGGCAGAGAGACGTTGGGACAAGAAGTCATCAGTAGAAGGACAAAAGCTGCAGGGAGAGCAGTTCCTACCCTCCTCCCAGGGGCTGGGGTAGCTCCCAGGGGGCCTCCTATCTGCTCTCTTTTCTTCCCAGCCTCTGCCTTCAGACAGCCTTTCCACCATCCCTGCTTCATTTCCTCTCTCCCTCCTTCCTCCCTCCCACCCACCCCTTAATTCTCAGACATTTCTCTCAAACTTCTAGATTGGAGCAGGCAGGGGGTGGGGTCCAGAAGCCAGGAGCTTGGAAGGGGCCGGGGTAGAAGGGAGTAGATACCTGGGTAGGGCAGAGTCTTCTCTTCCCAAGAGGATGCTGCCGGAGGAGGAGGCAGCCCTTTAGGCTAGGGGGAGAGAGGGACATTAAGGTAGAGACCTCGTTTAATTCCGCTTTTGGTTGTGTGCCTAGTACACACCACTGGCTCCCAGGATAGGCTGAGAGGCAGAGGGACCCGGGAAGGGAAGGGAGCTTTGCCTCCGGAATGGGTGGGTGGGTGGAGTGGCGGCTGCTGGCCCTGGAAACCTTTGTGGGGAGGAAGGAAGCGTCCCGATCCCCCCTGGGAAGCTCTGTGCCTGTGGCCAGCCCTGAAAAATCACCAGCTCACAGAGGGGTAGAGTGAGGGCCGAGGCTAGGGCTGCAGGAAGGAAAGGAGGCGGAGGTTGGCTTAATGATGGGGGGAGGGATGGGAAACAACTTCAGAGCAGACAAGAGGAGCCTCTCCGGGGGAGGGAGGTACCTTAGAGAGGAGTGGGCTGAAGATAGGCAGGAGATTAGAAATTCGAGTGACACGGAAGACGGCACAGTGTAGAATCCCAATTTCAGGGGCTAGGGCTGGTTGGGAAGGAAAAGGCAGAAAGGGAGAGAGAAGCGGTTCGGCTCCTCAGCTCCAAGTCTCTAGCTGTGATTTTTTTTTTAAAATCTATATTTTTGGAGGGTGTGGGAGGGAAGGGATTGAAGGGAAAGGAGGGCAGGACAGGACCGGATTTTACAAGGAGAGCCCCAGGGCCCCTAGCTCCTTTCGGTTCCCCAGCTACCGCTTGCTGGCCAGTCCCCCCAGCTGAGAGGTCCTTCGCTTGGAGGCGCTGACAATCCCCACCCCATTTAGCAAAAGCAGGCTCTAACACATCAGGGACAGTGTCTCCACCATCCTATACCGTCCCCTCTCCAGTTTGCGGGGAATGTGCCCTCCCCTGCTCCTGTGCCTCCGGCTCCAAACTCCCAGCAGCGGGCCAGAGAGGGAGCGGAAACAGGCGAGTTCCCCCCCCCCCCCCCCAGTCAGGGATAGGAGTGTAGTCCACCTTGTGGGGAGGAGAGAAAGAGGGGGAAGGCGTAGGGGACGCAGCCCTGCTCTGCCCAGCTTCGCTGAGCAAGCTCTGGGGGACCGGAAGGGGGGCGCTGCCAAGCCAGGTTGGGGTATTGGGGGGAGTAGGTGGGTGAAGGGAACGGCAGCTTCGGCCTTGGTAAAGGTCCGTGGTGGGGAGGAGGGGAGTGCCCTGTTCCCCCCGGGCAGCGCCTGCCTTGCTTGCGGGCTGACCTCAAGGAGGGCCGTCCCCTCAGGAGCTCCCCGCTCTCTCCTCCTTTCCTCTCGCTAGCTGGCTCGCTGTCTCGGCGCCCGCCCGTCCTCCATCCCGGGGCTGGGCTGGAACCCGTGGCCGGCCACTGCTCACCTGCATCTCTTCCTCGCCGTCCGTCCGCCAGCCTCGGTCACCAATCGCATGTCTCCCCCCAGCCCCAGCCCCCTCCTCCTCCTCCTCTTTCGCCTCCTCCTCCTCCTCCTTCGCCTCCTCCTCTTCCTCCTCCTCCGCCGCCGCCGCCTCTTCGCGCGAGTCCACCCTCGGCGGGGCCGCCTGCTGCCAGCACGAAGCGGAGCCGGCGCGGGGCCGTGCCCCCGGGGTGGTCAGAGGCTCCCGTGCGCCCAGGCCGGGCAGCTGCTTCAGCCGCGCCCTGGATCTCCGGCTCGGGCTCGGGCTCCGGGGACTCCGCGGGCTCCGGATCCGAAGACTCTGGGGGCTCAAGCTCGGGCTCCGGGGGCTCGGGCTCAGCACGGACACGGGGCACTGGGCCCCGCGGCAGCGGCGGTGGCTCTGGCTTCAGCGAGCCCTGCGGGGCCGCCCCTGCTTCTGCAGCCGCCGACGTCGCCCCCGCTCGGGCTCCTGCTCGGGCGCTGGCCGCTGCTCCTGCTCCTGCTCCCGCTGGGCGCGCCCGAGGCCGCGCGCTCTGCCTAGACCGATCCCGATCCCGAACCGGGCTGGGGCGGCCGTCAGCGGGCAGCGGGGACGCATCCTGCCCGGCCCGGAGCCGGTCCCCGCGGCCCGACGGAGCGCCCCGGGAGGGGCCCTCGGGGAGCGTCCGGAGCTCCGGCTGCGGCTCCCGCCCTGCCTCCGGCTCCCGCTCCGGCTCCTGCCCTGGCTCCGGCTCCGCCTCGGGCTCGGGCTGCAGCGGCAGCCTACCACCCCGCAGCTACCGCGGCTGCTGCCACCGCTCGCTAGAGCTCCAACCGTCCGCGCTCTGCTGAGGCTCAGCCAGGCAGCTAGGGCTCTAGTGGAGAGCAGGAGGGAGGATAGGAGGGAGAGGGAGGGACACGGAGGGAGGGGGCTGGGCGGGGGAGGGGGGCGCGGCTGCAAAGCCACCGGGAGGGTGGGGGGAGAGGAGAGGCTCATGGAGCACCTCCCTCCTCGCCTTGGCCTAGGTATCCTTCTCCGAAGGGTGGGTGCGGGCGAGATGGCTCCGCCACTCCCCCCAGCCCCAACCCGGGCGGCGAGAAACGTCGGAGGGATTGGATCCCAAGATCGGAGGATTCCCAGATGGAAGGGACCTTAACTAAGGATTATCCAGTCCAAGTTGCCTATTTTTACAGCTGGGGAAACTAAGACTTAGGGGAAAGGAACTTGTTTCTAAAATAGGCCTCATTTCCAATCCAGTGTTCTTTCCACCACATCAGAGTACTCCCAAAATTCTCTAAGGCCTAGGGTGTGTGTGTGTGTGTGTGTGTGTGTGTGTGTGTGTGCGCGCGCGCGCGCGCGCGCGCATGTGATGGTAAGGGTTGGGGAAGAGTTTAGGTCACCTACTTGGGTTCCCCGAGGTCCCGAGTCTCTACGGCTGGCCAGAGAACCAGCATCCAGTTGCCTTCTCAAAAGCACCCAATTTATGCCCACTCTTCCAAACACTTGCCCAGTTCCTGGCAAGGTGGCTCTTCCATTGCCCCTCTTGGGGCCAACTTTTCCAGGCACTTCTGGGGATGCAGCCCCCAAGCCCAATGTTACCTTTGGGCCCTGCGTGTATCTATTTGTGTTTTAGTATCAATGAGTACCTGTGTGTGAGAGAATTCCTTATTAGACCTAGGTTTGGAAGGGAGTGTGTGTGTATGGGGGGGAGGGAGGAGTAGTTCTCCCGCTATCCTGCTGGTGGTGAGGGCAGGGAGGGTAGGATCCCAGAAGGGGAGGTCTTAGTCTCCTCAGTGTCTCTGATATACTGAATTTTCCCTCCCCTCCCCATAGAGGGGCCTCTTCTTCTGTATGTACTGTGCTAGAACTCCTAATTTTACAGTTGGGGAAACAGAGGCCCAGGTTCTCCTTGGGAGACTGTTTTTTTTCTCTCCCCGTCCCCAGCCTTCTATAGGGGTCTTCTTCCTGTCCTCCAGATTACGGGCTTCACCTTTCTCTTGTTAAGGAAATGAGTAGTGAAGAAAAAACGTGTCAAGAAAGGACAGAGGGACACTGAGTTTTGAGAAGTCGGGATGGATTATGGGAGGGGGGCTCTGGAGGCACCCAAGGAGTGCTCAAGCTAGAGGGCGCCCTTCAGCCTCCTGCTAATGGCATCCCTCCAAACCCAAAAGTGGAGAGCTTGCCTGACCCTGGTGTCTCCAGAGCCCTGAGGAGGGCAGTGCAGAGCCGCTTAGGGTGGCTGAGGCTCTCGCATTTCTACCTGGAGGCCAGGAGAGGGAGTCAATGAGCCTGGAAAAACTGGCAAATTGGTCTGGGGAGATCATGCAATTAAAGAGACGACTCCCCTAATCCATCTCCCTCATTTTGGAGATGAGGAAACCGAGGCCCAGACCTTAGAATAAGGGGCTGCTCGAAATGAAAGAGATGTAGAAATCTCCCTCCTCCCTCCTCCCCTCTTGTTTTAAAGGTGAAGTCAATGAGGCCCAGAGAGCTAAGCTGATTGTCCCACAGTCCCACCCAGAGCACAGCAGAGCTACTCAGCAAACACACCTTTGGGGATACCTTCTCTGACACCAAACCCAGCGCTCTTTCAGGCCATAATGCTGCCTCCAGGCTAAGGGCCAAGCGGAGGTAGATGCTACCCAGAAGAGATCATTATCAGACCCACACCTCCAGCTGTGGATGTATCCAATGGAAAGTACTGACCTCAAAGATCACTCCACCAGAAAATGATCCAGCCCACACCATTGTCAAGCTCTAGGAAGGAGTTCCATGAAAATCATGCTGTCTGTCACCTACTTGAGATGTTTCTTAGCGGTGGAGACCCCTTACCCCATTATCCTTCTGTCCTAACCTAGGCTTCTCATTGGATAATCAGATACACAACTTGGTAACTGAATCAGATAGGATAGTCTCTCTTAAGCTCCTCCCTCTAGATCTTTGGGCCAGCAAAGACCTGCAGCCTAAACTTCTAGGCTTTGTGGGCTATCAGCACCCCTAAAACCTACCTGGAATGACAAAGTCTGAAGGTCTGAGTTTGAAATCCATCCTATTCCTTACTGTATGACCTTGGGAAAGTCACTGTCCATTTCTGGGCCTTAGTTTCCACCTTTGTAAATGAGAGGGTTGGAATAACTGATCTTTAAGACCCCTCCCACTTTGAAATCCCATGTTCCCTTGCTCCCTCTTTTCTCCCTTATGGTTTCTTTATCTTAAAGCAAGGACAGTCTCTCAGCCTGCCCCATCCTTTCCTTTCTTCCCTCCTTGCTGGAAAAAGTGCAAGATGCTGCTTATCTCCTTGAAGCCAGATGTACTAAGAACATCTGGATTGATGGAACATCTGGAATCCATTAACACGGCACTCTGGACTTCTCAAGGGACAGCTCCCCACCTACCCAAGGGCTGAGCTTGGTTTTTTAAATAATAATAGGTCATCTACAGAAATGGAATTTTCTACTTTTTAAAGCACTTTTGCACTCTTGTTCATATTCCATGAACATAAACAAAGGCCCCTCACATTTCACAGGCATTTGCAGATTCACTAAGACCTTCCCTCCTAATTGCCCTGGGAGATAAACGATATAACCATTATTATTCCTGCTTTTGCTGATGAGGAAACTGAGGCACAAAGAGGCAAAGTGACTGAGCCAGGACTTGAAGCCAGGTCCTAGGCAGTGCTCTCCTCCCTACATCCTGCTCCTGCTCCCCTGCTCATTCGTACCTGCCTTCTGAGATAAGCAGGACTTAGGTAGCTCTTGTCCCATTTCAAAGAGGAGAGAGCTGAGGTTCAGATAAGTGGAATGACACACATAAGCCACATAATTAGCAAGAGAGCAAGGACTCTGACTGAGGTCTCTGGACCACCAATCCATGGCTCCTTTCCACTCTGCCTTTCTGCACTGCAGGGATCGAAGGAGCTAGGGGGTCAAGGGGAAAGAGCGCTGGACCTGGAGTCAGCAAGAACTGAGTTCAAATCTGGCCTCATATATTTACTAGCTGTATGATTCTGGGCAAGCCGCTTAGCTTCTGCTTGCCTTAGTTTCTTCATCTGTAAAATGGGAATAGTAGCATCTATCTCCCAAGGCTGTATGAGGATCAAATGAGATAGTGATAAAAATGCTTCACAAACTGTGGAGCTCTATCCAAATGCTGGCTATTATTGTTAGATATCCAGCTGAAAGAGACCTCAGAGATCATCTAATGCAACTTCTTTGGGCTGCAAATTTATAAACGTCTGAGGCTTGTGGAGGGGAAGGGATTTGTTTAAGCTTACAGAGACAATACATTCCAGTTAGGATTTGAACCCAGACTCTCTGTCTCCAAATCCAGCGTTCTTTCCTCGAAAATTTCAGACTCAGCTCCCACCCCCGAAATTCTGGAGGACCGAATAGAGGACAGACTTTATTTTTCTGCCCCTCTAATGTGTATGGGGTGGTGAGGTGACACGGATGGCAAGCATTTTGGGTAGATGGGAAAATGTCTTGCCCTGGACTGACCACACACACACTCAAGACTACCCTCCTGCAAAGCCAGACTAGATCCAGCAGGGGGTGATAGGGCTAGGCTATACGAAGTGACAGAGGATGATGAGAGATAAATCCTTTACACACGCGCGGGGGGGGGGGGGGGGGGGGGGGCAAGCTGTGTGTGTGTGTGTGTGTGTATGCACACACACACACATATCCCCTTCCTTAGGAATGAAAGAACATTTCCCCTCCAACCGACCCAGCTTCAAACTGAACTGATCTCACTGATGAGGGTGCCCAGCTGTGGGGCCTGTCCTTAACCAGAATACCTGGCAAGCTATGGGTGCAGTTCACTTGCTCCAAATACTAAGACGTTAATGTCTCAGCCCTTCTAGTCTCCCTTGGCACCTCTGCTCTTGTGCCAAGCTGTGAGGCCCCATGGTGCTGTTTGTGAGTTTGTTCCCAAGTCTCCCCTCCCCCACTCCTCCCACCACCCAAGACAGGAATAGACATGGGTTCTGCGTAACTCTGCTCAGCCAGAAACCCTGGGCTGCCCAGCCCGGCTCTTAGGGAGAGGAGGGGTGTGTGGGGAGCTGCTATTCCCAGTGCCAGGACTGACGCACGATGTGGCCATGGGCGTCTCTCCACCCCCAAGTCGCCCTTTCTCTGTTCTATACCTCAGTTTCCCATCTGTGCAATGGGGGTGACTATGGTGTGGCCTTTTCAAAGATCTGGGGGAGATGAAAAGTGCTTGTCTGTGTGTGTGTGTGTGTGTGTGTGTGTGTGTGTGTGAGAGAGAGAGAGAGAGACACAGAGAGAGAGAGAGAGAGAGAGAGACAGAGAGAGAGAGACAGAGAGACAGAGACACACACATACACACACAGACAGAGACAGAGAGAGAGAGAGACAGAGAGAGAGACAGAGAGAGAGAGAGAGAGAGAGAGAGAGAGAGAGAGAGAGAGATAGAGATAGAGAGAGACAGGCAGACAGAGAGAGAGAGAGAATGGGGAGCTACTCTTTCTTTCTGGAGGATCTAGAATCAGCCCATTATCTCTTCGTTAGCATGAGACGCAGAACCTCGTCCAGGTATAAACCACGCTGCAGCCTTATTTCTCCAAATGAGCCGATGGATGCATAAACCATCCCACTGTCCCACTTTTCTGATAGAAACAATACACAGACCACTCTGCTGACTTGTTTCTCCAATGAAAACAATATGCAGACAAACGTGCTTCTCTGTTCCTGTGCACCCTCCCAATTCAATTCAATCCAACAAGCATTTACCTACTTGCTACCAGGCATGGTGCTAAAACCCTGGGAATACAAGTTCGAGGGTAGGAAGAGGGGCAACTGAGTCAGTGACTCCCTTTACCCCACTTAGCCCCATACCTTTATCATGTGAAAGCGCACCTCTACTGAATCAGTCAGAGGTGTGAACTATGTTTGAACAAGCCTGAACACCTCCATTGAATCAATCAAAGGCGTTCCAACCAGCTTTGACAGGAAATCTGTTCAGATTAGTTGAGGGATTAGGTCATACCCTGTGGGGTTTACGTAAAACCAGTAAACTACTTTGGAAGCCTTGAGCCTAGCCTTTGAGAAAAAGCTGCTTGGGGGAGAGAAGAACACCTCACCCCCTTCTCTCTTCCCTCCCTCTTGCTCAGAGGAGGACCTTGCAAGCTTCCAAAGGTTGACTAGCCATCAGCATCCTGGTCCTGGTAGCATTCCAGAAATACCTGACCTGGTGGCTGTGTCGGGAGCTGAGGACACATTAGACTCACTGAGAAAAGGCAGCTTTAAAACTCTGCAAGGAGATGAGCAGAGAAGCTACACCGTGCCTAGAGTGAAATTCATGAGAATCCCGTGAAAGGAAAAAAAGGACTTCCATCAATTCCTCATACACTTTAAGCTGGAGCCTACTGCTCTGGATTCTGTGTATTGTGTTGTGAGTGTGTGAGCGTGTGAGTGCGTGTATTTTGTATCAATTATTTGTATTAGGCCACCTTAGTAGATAGCATTTTTAGAAAGTTAATTGTTTCTAGCTGAATGATTGATATTAACTGACAATCACGGGGGGGGGGGGGGCAGGCCAGTAGGGGCTTATAAGCTATAGTTTTACAAAAGACAATACCCTCTTAGCTGCTTTGGGTTGCTCTAGCACTAAGATGGAGATGAGGCAGCTCCGTGTTAGGGATCCAACCTGCTGGTACCGGTTGGGGTTGGGAGAGTACGTTCAGAGCATGTGCTACCCAAGGCAAAAATGAAACTGTCCCTGCCTTAAAGGAGCTTATATGCTCCAATGGAAAAATATGTAACCAACCCAACTGTCTTATTTCTTCAATTGAAAAATAAGGTAGCAGACCACTCTGCTACCTTATTTCTCTAGAGAAAATAATACAGTTAGATCATCTTATTGCCTTTTTTTCCATAATGGAAACAATATACATATGGTCTGTTAACATAATTTTGAATGCAGTCCAGACTGGACTGGTCTCTAACCTGGGAACAGTTGGAGCTGAAGATGGCAGGCTAGAGGTAGGTGTGTCAGGACACGGAGTAGCGGTATAATTTATTTCAGTGAGGAAAACGATTTTCATGCAAGGAAGCTCCCCCACCTTGAGAAGAAGGGCTTAACATGTCAGGGTGTAGTCAATGCTTATATACATAAGTGGGTTGGACTATGACATAATCATTTTTAGGTCTTGAGTTACTGTTCCCATGGAACGGTACTGTCCCAAGTCTTGGGGGTTTTGATTATTCTATGGGGTACAGAACCAGAGTTCTGTGATGGTAATAGGAGAGCAGTACCTGTCAGTGACAAGGAACAGGGACTGTAAATATGTGATGGATGGCCTTGGGAAATGGGGAGAGCTATATCCCTCAGTGAACACCTGGTGCTGGTCTAAGCAATACACTTTGCTAGAGGGTGAGATCATTCCAAGTGCTAAGGATTATTGTTATGCCAAGCTCAGGGCACAGGCTGCTTGCTGGGTCTTAGCTCTGGGAAACTGAGTATCTCCAAAATATTTTGACAGGTCCCACTGCTTAACTTTTTCCAAAGAAAACTGTTCACAGATTTATCTTTTTGCCTTTCCCCCTCTTAGTTCATGCACCAAGGATGAATTTAAATCATGAACTTCCTGTACTCCAATTCCATTCAGGGTTCAGCCTTGTTTATTCTGCTGGGCTTGTAGGTTTGGGCAGCTTATAGCCAGATAGTTGGCCTATACCCATCCAGGAGACCAGCACCTAGGGTTCAATGTCTAGGGTTCCAGTCTTCTCAGGGAAGAAGGGTTAATGGTGCATGCCTCCTGCCCTTCCCAGGATTTGGAAACTCATATAATTGTCTTAAGGCTCCATGTGGACATTTTTAGAATCTCTCCTCTCACTCTTGACCCAACAGTAGTCCCTGAGCACCTTGGGTTCTGTGGGAGAAACAAAGGCAGGGAGGTCTTCTGCCCTCAGGGAGTTTCCAATCCAGTTGGGGAGAAAATACTTATATACATGTAAAGATAACTCACAGAACTGGACTTTGTGTGCTAAGGCTAGATAAGGGAGGACTTCATGGGAGGAAGAGAGTATGGGTTGGGTCAACTAAGGAAGAATTCAGGCAGGAGGTGAGACTTTATGGGCCTTGGAAGCATGGGGAAGTGGGAATCATAGGATTTAGAATTGGAAGGTACTTTATGGGTTGTCTATTCTGAAGCCATTAATTTATGGGTGGGGAAACTGAGTCCCAGGGAGTAGAGTGGCTTGCCCAAGTGCCACATCTAGCAAGTAGTAGATCTGGAATTTGGCTTTGTTATTCTGTGACCTTATTTCTTTAGGAGAGAAGGGATAGCAAGCTTTTTTAAAAAGTTGGTATATTTTTAAACTTTCCAAGGACTCCCTGCCTTTTACCATACTCACTCCTATCCCAATAGGAGTAATAAAAAATATAATAGAGATAAACAAAAACAATCAGTCCATTGACCATGGCTGGTGATGCATACCTCACTCCATACCTAGAACCTTTCACCTGTCTGAAAGGAGAGCTTTCTCATGGAGGAGAGTGAGTTGAGTCAAGGCACTGAGGCAGGAATTATGGGAAGAAGGCCAGCCCGGCTGGTGTAGAGGGTCCACATAGGGAAGTGGTGGGCAGTAAGGCCAAAAGCCTAGTATCTCTGATTTCAAATCTGGCGATTATTCTGTGCCACCGTATTGCTTCCTTACGTTGGAAGGCAGAACTGAAGTCCAAAATGAGATCTCAATAGCCTAGAACAGTGGGCTGAATATAAGAAGATAAAACCAAATTGGGGTAACCAACATCTTATACTGGAACCAAAAACAGCTGCACAAATGAGGAGGGAGCAACGCATGGTTAGACAATCGTTCATGTAAAAATATGGGAGGGTGCATTTGGTGATCTGCAAACTCAGCAACAGACATCGACGTGATGTGGTGGCCACAAGAACTCATTCAACCTGAAGTTGCATGAACAGTGTCCAGAACAAAGAGAGAAGTGTGTCTATCCTCTGGCCTCTACTTGGATCAGACCTTATGCTTGTAGAATGAAGTGTCCTGTGCCCAATTCTGTGGCCACATTTTAGGAGGGATATCAATTGGAGGGCATTTAGGAGGGAGTGGATGGGAATGCAAAACTACACAAAGTGAGGACAGCATGAAGAATGAGGCATAGTTTTTTTTCTTCCTGCAGAAGAAAAGACTTATGAGGGAAGGACTGGTATCTGTCGTCAAGTACAAAATGTCCCAAAAGTCTTGGTGCAGTTTTGAAGCATAGCATAACATGGCTAAGCTTAACTGCACCAAGACTTTTAGGACGCCCAGTATTTGAAGGGCTGTCCCATGAGGGGGGTTGGCTTAGTAACTGAGGTGGGAGGGCGTGCTTCATGAAGGGAGGGAATGTCTTTCTATCCCCACTTCCTAACAGTGCTTGGCACATAGAGGGTGTTCAATAAACACTTATTAAATTAAATTGAAAGTTACAGGGAAACAAATTTCAGCTTCATATATGAAAAACCACTCAATTTACCAATTTATTATATATAATACAAGCCTAATTGAATCAAATGGAACTGAATTGTTTTCTAATTGTTCAGTGTGTGTGATTCTGGCCTCCCCAACCAGACTGAGAGGTCCCTAAGGGCAAAGACTGTCTTCCTGTCTCTTCCACAATGGAGTTGGGTTGGACACATAGTAGGTATTTTTTCGACCTGGAGTAATCAGTGAAAGTAAACAGATTGGATTGCAGATAGTGAGGGGAATGTAGCTCAATTTCTTTCTGACCAAAACAACTTCCCCCAAAGCAGAGGGCCTGTCTGTTCAAGCTTCTTTCTCCCACATGATGTTTCCTAGCTTGGGGATAGAGAAAGGAGGCCACCATTGATGAATGGATGGATTCAGTCTGATGAGGCCTTTAGGTGTCAGCTTGGGAGACATCTAGGGATAAGATGGAGAGGGAGCATAGGAGAAGGACAGAGAGGGGCCTGTATGGCTGGTGCAGGCCAGCCTGGGAGAGAAGGCCATGGGCCAGGAATTGGAGAGTAGGAACAAAGGGGATGCCGACCACTGGGTAAAGGAAGCAGGCGTAGTAGCTAGTACAGCTACTGCCTGCTTTATACCCTGTTGGCCAGTCACCAGCTCATTGGGTTTCTTTAAAAAATTTCTTTTAATGATGATTTCTGAAGGCACTTGAAATGAACAATAGCTTAAGAATGTCTGGGATAGCGAATTGTCCCAGATAGTGAGAGGTTATTGGCATAGCCTCTCACTAGAAATAAAAATGAAAAGAGGGAGCTGGGCTCTAGGGGAGGGAGTGGGGAGGGACTGAATGAAATGAGTAGAAGACCCTCGAGACCCAAGGGGATGACATTTGAGGGTATTAGGGGGCACCGTGTCCATGACTGTATTCCTGTGGCAGCTGATGTTGAGAATGACTTATGTGCTAACACAGAATAAAGTCTATGAAGTGGAGGCAGGTGGGGGCAGGGTTACTTTGTGCAGCAGGAATGGTCTTGGGTTCTCTGTGATCTTTCTTTCTCTGAGACTGCTTCTACATATTAAGGGGGTCTCAGATGAGAGTCAGTGTAGTTCGATGGAAAGAACACTGGACTTGGAGTTGGAGACAGTTTGAATCCCAACTTGGCCACCCACGAAAGTGTCTGTGAGACTTTGGGGATCAGTTTTCTCATCTGTAAAATGGAGCTGTTGAATGAGATAACCTCCTTCTACCTCTAAATATCTGGCTGGATGATTTCTAAGGTTATGTTTCGTAATAGTGTTCTAAACAAAGCTGAAATTTTGTAAATTGAAATTGTGTAAACTGAATCTCATTCAGAGCTTGAATCATTTCGTGATACAAACAATTCCTTTACCAACTTATATTTGGTTTAGAGCTGGACTTGGTCATTTTTCAAGTTTGCTTAGAACAGGGGCAGACCTGCTACATTTGACAAATAATAATAATGATGGCCAATGTTTATCTGGTGCTTTAAAGTTTGCTTTTATTGTCTCATTTGATCTTCTATTTGATCAAAGAAAGAAGGGAGGGGCAGAGACGGTGGGACAGTATCTCCAAAGAATGAGCTTCTCTCCTGACAAATATAGACAGATGACCTTGAGAAGAGTTCCTGTGTGGAGAAGACCAAGAAGTGAAAGGCAGCGAGGTCTAGTGGGAGGTGCCCTGGGCTGGGAGCCAGAAGACCTGAGGACCGATCTTGGCTCTGTATTAAGCTCTTAGGACTTGGTTAAGTTCCTACCTTTCTTTGGGCTTCATCTTTAAACTGAGAAGTTTGAGTTAGATTCTCTTTAAAGTCTCTTTCGGCTCAAAATCCTGTGATCATGTAAGTCACAAATATCTCTTCTCTGGGCCTCAGCTTTCTGTAAAACGCAGATTAAATGACCACTAATGACCCACCCATCACTGCCATTCTATAGATCTCTTTTAAGAATCCACTAACCTTGCAGGTTTATAAGAAGAACAAGGAAAGGGTCTGTAAGGGCTTGTGACCTTGAGAAAGCATGGGAGGTACAAGTTCAAGGGACTTTGAAAGATTTCAAAGGTAACAGCTTCATCTGCCCTTCCCTCTCTCTAACATTTAATGGAAGGGAGAGCATTGGCCTCATGAAGTCAAACCAACTCTAGCTGGATGGGAGTGGTTGGGAAAGTGGGAGAGAAGCTGAGCCCAGGGCAGAACCTACTACAAAGGGAGGAAGAGGAGGCAGCCCTCAGGTAGTCCAGGCTGTTCATGTGTGTGAGAGACAGACATAGAGACAGAGAATGAGCAAGAGAGACAGACAGAAAAAGAAGAGAGGAAAGAGGAGGAAAAGAAGAGAGAGTGAGAAAGGAGTGAATGAGAAAGAGAGAATAAGAGAAAGAGAAAGAGGGAGAAGGACAGAGAGAGGGAGAAGAAGAGGGAGAAGGAGAGGGAGAGGGAGAGGGAGAGGGAGAGGGAGAGGGAGGGAGAGAGAGAGAGAGAGAGAGAGAGAGAGAGAGAGAGAGAGAGAGAGGGAGAGAGAGAGAGAGAGAGAGAGAGAGAGAGAGAGAGAGAGAGAGAGAGAGAGAGAGATCATCACAGGACACTACCACTGTTTCCGCAGGAGGACTCTGGAGTGACCCCATCATTCTTGGTGGGGGAAATGTGACTGGCCAAGCCATCAAGGAGGAGGAAGTGTTTGGATGGACTGAGAGTGGCTCTCTTGGGGGCAAGCCATCTCTCTTAGCACCTGGCCTGAGTTTAATCTTTATCCCAGCAACGTATTGAGTCGTAGCATCTCCAGGTGGCCACACAGGGTCACATTGGCCTTAGAGTGACTTAGAGTGGAAGAGACCCTGGAAGATATTTGGTCAAATGCTCTCATTTTATAGATGAGCACACTGAGGCACAGGAGCAGGATCTGAATCCAGGTCATCTTATTCCAAAGCCAGTGTCCTTTCCACTGGAAAGGACTTTAGACTCTAGAACATGAAATGTCAAATTGGAAGAGAACCTAGAACATATATTCTCAGAGCTAGAAGGAAAGGACCTTAGAGATGATCTGGTCCAGCCCCTCCATTTTCTAGATGAGGAAACTGAGGCTTATAAGAGTTATATTACATACTTAAAAAACAGGCAAGTGCTCTTCCTAAAGTTCTCTTCTCCTAGTGTCTATGCTTGGCCCTCAGGAGCTCCACCATTGATAAACTCAGGCAGAAGGCTGTTGGTCTCATAGATCTGATCATGCCACACCTCTGCTAAAATTGAGTAGCTCCCTATTACCTCCAGGATCAAATATAAAATCCTCTGGCATTCCTCAAACAACCTGCCCCTTCTGACCTGTTCTTAGGCTCTCTTCCCCTCCATGAACTCCAGCTATATTAGCCTATTTGGTACCCTTTGCACAGGAGGCTTCATTTCCCAACCTCATGTCTTTGCAATGGCTGGGCCCCTCATCTGTAATGCCCTCTCTCCTCACCTCCACTTAATAGACTCCTTGGCTTCCTTTAAGGCTCAGCTCACCATTCCTGGTGCTCTAAACTAGGCTAGAGCCTTCCCCTTACATTGCCTCTCTTCTATATGTATCTCGTATGTACTTAGGGATTTATAGGTTGTAGGGTCACCTCCATGCCATGAGAAAGCATCCAATTGGAATGGGGGTTCCTGGAGGGTGGGGACTAGTTTTGCCTTTCTTTGTGTTTCTGTGTTTAGCGTGATGCTTGGCACATAGTAAGCACTTGGTATATGCTTGCTGATTGATTTCTTCCCTCCCCCTCCCCCAATCTTTTCAAGCCTTTCCATTACCTTTCAAAGACTGGTCTCTTCCTTTTATGGGAAGAAAGCATCAAAAAGCTCATTTCCTCTGAGGAATATGGAACTGAATGGGTCCCTTGGGTGGGGAGGGGAGGGAGGTTGGCATGGATGAAGAATCATCCCACAAGCATGCAGTTTGGATGGTGGGATTTGAGGGACTGTGGTGGATCATTTGGGAAGAGGTTTCTTGGCAGGGGGGAGGCTTTCCTGGTCTTCCTGAACCCCCTTGGGTAGGTGGCTGCCCAACCTTCCTATGGGTTAGCAGGTTTCACGGTGCATCTCTTGTGTCCCAGGCTCATTTTGCTATGTCAGGGATGCCACCCTAGGCTTTCTCACTGTTTGGCCTCTCAGCATTCAAGCAGTCCCAGTTCTCGATCCTCCTTATTATTTCCCTTCCCAGCACCCCCTGCACTCTTAGCTCCTAGTTGTTGAGCTGATCTTGGAGAAAATAATAATGAGCAAATTGTTCTCTCTGCCTTTTGCTTTTTAGCAAAACATCAAAGAATCATGGAGAAGATAGGAAGCCACAGGGAGGAGTGCTGGGAGCTGGTGATTGCAGGGGCCTCTGAGAGGCGCAAAGACTAGAATCACTGAATTGCAGCTGACTGTAACTCTCAGCTTTGGGAGGCACCTCAGAAGCCATTATATCCAATGTGGACCTAAGCATACAGCTCCTCTCTTACACCCACTTCTCACTTGGAGACCCAGGGACTGGGAATCCATTACCTCCCAAGCCTGCCCAGCACACTTTTTGGACAGTTCCCACTCTTAGGGAGTTTTTCCTAACATCAAGCCGAGAGGTGCTTCCCTGCAATGTCACCCATGGTTCTCATTTCTGCCTTCTGGAGCCAAGTAAAAGAACCATCTTCCCAGTACTTAAAGAGAGTTAATCATCTCCCCTAAGTTTTCTTTTCCCCAATTATTTCAACTGATTTTCATATGACACGGTCTATGTCCCTTTCAACACTCTAGCAGCCTTCCTCTGGTACTGATTTAGTTTGTCCAAATCCTTCCTAACTTGCAGTGTCAGAATTGAACACATGGTCTGAGTAGGGCAGAGTACCAAAGGACAGCTCCCTCTCTTGTCACCCTATGTCCATGGTAGATTGTTTCAGCTACCACATTGACTCAAATTGAGACTTTGGTCTGCTAACTGCCCCCGTTCAGGGTCACCCCCCTACTCACAATATTCTTTCAAACTAACTCTTGTGTCACCACACTTCCTTTATCCTCTTCCTGTGTGGTTGAATTTTTGAACCCAGGTGTAGAACTTGACATTTATTCTTATTAAGTTTTATTTTGTTAAATTTGGTGCATTTGGATATATTCTGGCTTGACAATGCCCTTCCAAAACTGCGACAGTCGGATCTGCCCACAGAACTCCAACTGTATCTGTCCAGGGCAGAGGGTGGGAAAATTAACACATCCCTCAATGCAGCCACAGTCTTGTGTGTGTGTGTGTGTGTGTGTGTGTGTGTGTGTGTGTAGCCCAAGATACCCCTTAGTTCTTTGAGAGACCAGGTCAAATTGCTGATTCTTAATGAGTTTGCTGTCCAGGGCCAAGAAGTTTGGTTCCTTGGGCAACTAGAGAGGAATCTTGCCCCATGAGGTCTTTTAGGGAAGTGGAGTAGGAGCCTTTGTGTTTAGTTGGTTTCAAGGCTTGCTGGACAGTTACTTGTTTTGTTCTGGGATGACAGTAGTTGTGGGGTGGGTAGAGAGAAAGAGAAGATGTCCACTGAGAAGTATCTTAGACCTATAGAAGTATCTTAGACCTATGGCACCCAGCACTGTAGTGGGCTGTGCTCACAATTGGCACAAAGCCCTGATAATGGGAATCTTCCTTGTGAGGACACCCAGACTATTCTATTCCTTGAAAACACTGTTAATGAATAACAACAAAGCCTCATTGTAAGGTCATTCAGCCGCTCACCCATTTTGAATAATTCTAAGAGGGTTCCCAGGAAACTGGCTACTCCTTGGAATGGCATTTTGCCTAATAACATGTTTTTAAAGTAAAAATTAATGACTATAGGCAGGATATCCTTGTAAGGAGAGGAGATCCTGTTTCTCTCCAGGAGAGGCTGGTGCAGTGGGGCCAGCATGGGATCTGGGCTCTAAGAGTGTCACAGGGTATTAGAGCTGTATAGTCAACTCCTAGGAGACAGCTCTGGGCTGGGAGACAGACCCAACCTCTTGTCCTGACTTTGTTAGGAAATTGCTATAGAACCCTGCACAAATCACCCTCCTTTTCTGGCTCTTAGTTTGTTTTATCTATAAAAGGGTTGGGTTTGTGCTACATGCTCTCTGAAGCCTTTCCGGCTGTAATGGCTTTGTTCTAAGGCCCCTTGTAGCTCAGATTTACCACAGTCTGTACTTGAAGGATCTTTCCAGCTCTGACATCCTATGTTCAAAGGTCTCTTCTAGAATATCCCATGTTCTAAGATCCTTTTCAGCTTTGACTTTCCTCATTCTATGCACTAAGGTCATTTCCAGATCTGATATTCTATGTTCTAAGTTTCTTCCAGGTCTCATATTTGATGTTCTAAGGTCCCTTCCAGTTTTGACTTTCTGTATTCTACGTTCTAAGGTCCCTTTCATGGCTGACTTACCACATTCTATGTTCTAAGGTCCTTTTTGGTTCTGGTATTTTATGGGTGTGTAAAAGGGATTTGCCCCAGGTTCCACAGCCCATCACAGTTAGTTGGTACAGTTAGGCCTAGAACCACAGTCTTCTGACCCTTCATCCATTTCCCTTTTCACTATTCTATGTGGATTTCATCGTTTAAGCCAAGAGCAACTGAACCCTCCAGGAGACAGCCTATGGGAAAATTCATCCATCCACACCCTCTGCTGACCAGGGGAGGGAAAAGCACCGAGACTCATTCAGGAGGTCAGGCTCAACCTTTCAGTTGTACTCTTTGAGGCCTCCCGATTGCCTTCGGTAGAATAGCAGAAGAATTTCTGAGTCTTTGACCGTGAGGGTGAGAGTCAAGGGGATTTAGTCTCCAAAGGTCAGAAGGGACTTGGGCCTTTAGTGTTCGCTTGGGTCAAACACCTGCTTCCCTTCCAAAGGATTCCCTTCTACTTTCACCAAACTTTCCTTTCCCATTGAATCCTATTCTCTGGGAATTCAAGAGGCTCAGCTGTGGCCTCCCCCTCAGCAGAAGTGATGCCAATTCTCAGATGACTAATAGATCTTCTGGAGGCTCCTAGCCTTTCTCCCCTTACTCACTTGCCTCCTCCTCCTCCTAACTGGTCCTGAAATGGAGTACCCTATGCACACGCACACCCCTGCTCACTCTTACCCTTGGTCATCAGACAGCTTCCAAGCCTCCCTCAATACCCCACTCCTGAGCTATGAATCATGATTTCCTCCAATACAAGCCAATATCCCCACACCCCCTTCATGGGTCCACTTTCAGTACATCAGAAGAAACATAGGCAAGAGTAGTAACAAGGAGACCAAGTTAAAGGCTGGTCCTGCCACTACCTGCCACAGGGTCTCAAACCAAATTATTCCTCTCTCTGGGCCTCAGTTTCCTCATTTGTTAACCTTATAATTCCTTGTCTCTCTCTGTCTCTTTGTCTCTGTCTCTTTGTCCCTGTCTCTGTCTCTCTCTCTCTGTCTCTCTCTCTCTCTCTCTCTCTCTCTCTCTCATATTGGGGCAGTGGTAATCCCTTCCCTGCTGCCCTCATAGGGCTGTTGCAAAGATCCAGTAAGAATTGTAATGGATGGGAAAAGATTTTGAAGAGCAGAAAGTGTTTTCCATGACACTTAAAAAACAGGATTATAGGATCATCGATTTAGGGCTGAATATCATTTTACAGATGAAGAAATTGAGGCTCTGAGAGACTAAGAGCCTCCCTGTCACAGAGGTGAGCTGGGCCTCCTGCTTCCAGGTCCAGTTACTGTTCCCAGCTTGTACGTCATTTCCCTTCTCACAAGAGCCACATTTTCATTGTGTTAGTTCTGGAAGGGATGTCGATATCATCTCGTCCATCCCTCTTATTTTATAGTTTGGGAAGTCCCAGATGGGCGAATTGACTTGCCTCTTACAGCAGATAGCAAGGCAGGATTCAAACCCATGTCCCCTAATTCTGAATTCAGCCTTGTTTCCAGTCCACTCCAAGTCTTCTCCTCCTCCCCCTCCATATCTGCCAACTTAACGGTTGTAAATGGGGAGGGAAAAAGCAATATTTTCGGAACTCTGTGGCCTGAATCTGTTCATGTTCTAGTGACAACCATTTCAGATTCACCCCAGGCACATCTGTCTGCTGCCTTCCAGATGGCAGCCCCTCAGGAGCAGGGACTTCAAGCCCTCCTATATGGAAAACTCTGCACACCTTGGGATCCACAGCTGTGTTTCATGCCTCCTATGTGGGCATTGGGGGAGAGGAGGCTAGAGAAGATGCCATGGGTTCTATCCTCAGGGAGTATCCAGTCTGCTTCGGGAGGCAGGAATCACACTCATCCTTCTGCACAACACTGGGACTTTGCATACATCTAATGCCCGCTTAAGCTCTCTCTCCACTCCAATCCATCCTCTATGCAGCCAATAAAGTGATTTTCCTAAAACACAGGTACAACTATGTCACCCCTCTACTCAATAAACTCCAATGGCTCCCTATTTACCTCCAGGAGCAAATACAAAATGCTCTTTTTGGCATTCAAAGCCCTTCATCACCTAACCCCCGATTTCCTTCCCTACCACTTCCTCTTCCATCCAGTGACCCTGACCTCCTGACTGTTCCCCAAACAAGACACCCCATCTCTGAGCTCTGGGGATTTTCTCTGGCTGTCCTCCATGCTTGGAATGCCTTCTCTTCTCATGTCTATCTAATGACCTCCCTAGATTCTGCTGAGTCCCTCTTAATTCTAATGCCTTCCCTCTAGTACTTATTTGTTATCTCTCTCTTGTATACAGCTTGCTTTGTATATATTTATTTGCATGATGTCTCCTCTGTTAGATTGTAAGCTTCTTGAGGGCAAGGTCTGTCTGTCTTTTGTCTCTTTTTGCATCCCTGGCACTTAGCGCATTGCCTGGCATATCGTGTTGCTGTTGCTGTTCATTCATGTGTCTGACTCTCCATGACCCCATTGGGATTTTCTTGGCAAAGATACAGGAGGGATTTGCCATTTCCTTCTCCAGCTCATTTTACAGATGAGGAAACTGAGGCAAACAGACTGAAGTGACTTGTTCAGAGTCACACAGCTAGCAAGTGTCTAAAGCCAGATGTGAACTCATGAAGATACAGTAGGCACTTAATAGATGTTTATTGATTGACATCAGCCTCATGAGAGCAGGCGACCTTGTTTTGTCTCAATGTTGTACCCCACTCCATGCCTAGCACATTGCTGTGTATACAGCAGGTCAGAGAATCACAGGTCACAGATTTTAGGCTGGAAGGGACCTTAGAGTTCATCTGGTCCAAACCTTTCATTCTACAGATGAAGAAACTGAGTCCCAGGGAAGCTAAGATCACCCAGGTAGTAAGTGGCAGAGATAGAATTTGAACTCATGTCTTACACCTCCAAATCTAGTTCTCTCCTCGTTGTCCCTGCCGCCTCGATACACATTTGTTTAATTGGAGAGAACTAAATTAATTTGAAGATGACAAAGGGAATAAGCATACATTAAGCACCTACTATGCGCCAAGCACTGTTCTCAGCATTTCATAAGTATTATCTCATTTGATCCTCACAACAACCCTGTGAAGGAGGTGCTATCATGACCCCCACTTTATAGTTGACGAAACGGAGACAGGCAGAGGTTAAGTGACCTATCCAGGGTCACACAGCTAGGAAGGGTCAGGTCAGATTCAAACTCAGTCCTTCCTGACTCCAGGCACAGCTTTCTCCACCAGCTGCCTTTAATAGTACAGAGCCATAGGCTTAACAAGTCTGTGGGAGGGGGGAGTGCAAGGATTATCTCCTTCTGACAGATGAAGGAACTGAAGCAGAGAGTGGTTAAGTGACTTGGTCAGGGTCACGCAGATAATGATGGTGATGATGATATCCTGATAACATTATATGTCGTGTTAAGGTCGCAAAGGGCTTTGCCTGCCTGGTCTCATTTTATCCTCACAACAGCCCCGGGAGGTACCTTCGACTGTCTTCCTCATTTTAAAGATGAGCAAACCGAGGTTGAAAAGTCAGTGATTTGTCCAGCGTCGCACCAGTACATGTCTAAGGCAGGATTTGAATTCTGACCTCCTTCATTCCAAGCCCAATGGTGTTCACTTTACCACCGAAAAGCCTTCTGTGTGTTAGAGCCAGGATCTGAACTCAGCTCTTCTGAGTCGAAGGCCAGGCATCCTTCCTCTACACCATGACATGGACAGTAAACACCAGAGGAGGGAGAAAAGTCAGGGAAGTCTAGGAGGGTTGCCCAGAGGAGACCCATCAATCTCGGTTTTGAAGCTTTTAAGAAGAACGGGTCAATATAATTTGGATGGATGGCAGGGCCTGGATGGAAGGGAAGAGTATTTGAGGATGGGGGGCAAAGGCTCAGTGGTGGGAATGTTTACTGTATCATATCATTGGCATAGGGTACTCCCAGGTGAGGGAATTCCCTCTATCCATGCAGGCATCACCTCTTCCACCGAGTTGCCAGGGCCACTGAGAGTTTAAATGACTTGCTTCATAACCACATGGTCAGTAAATGACAGAGGCTCCTACCTCACTCTGAGGCTCCATCTCTAGCCACCAGGCCAAGCTGCCTCTCACTATTTTAGAGGAACAAATGAGGGCTCAGAGACATTAAAGTGACTCGTTTAGGGTCACACAGCCAGGAAGCATCCAAGCTGGGATTCAAAACAAAGTCTGACTCCAGCCAATGTTCCTTAGCTAAGGGGGAGCTCACTTTCCTGCCTGGCTCCCCCTCCCCCACCTGCAGGACCTCCCTCAAAGCCAAGGTCAGCCTTGCCAGGGATTGGCATGGCCTCCCCAGGAAGCAGCTGTGACCCTGGCTGTCTGCTCAGGGCTGTCAGAAGTGACTGGCACCCATCCAAAAGGGATTAAGATCAGGGGAGTGAAAAACATAAAAGCTTGTGTAATTACAAGCCAAAAAAAAAATCAAAAGATTCCCTTAATAATTGATGGTGGGAGAGAGTAAGTATCTTCGCATGCTTGCCCAGTGTGACGCATTGTCCCGTTTGGCGAAGACCCAGGGTGCCGGGCATCGCCAGCTCCACTTGGGCGGCTTCTCTGCCTCTAATTCCGTTCATAAATTATGGGATTTATAAAGAGGAAAGCAGGTGTCATGTCGCTCCTATAAACAGCTCGTTAGCGAAAAGTAACGAAGGTGGAGATGGGCAGCTTTCTGCACGGATTTCTAGCTCTGCACCCCCGCTTCTCCCTTCCCACGCCCAACTGCCCCCACCTTCTCCTCTGTCTGGCTAGTTAGGGAGCAAGATGGATAGATAACAGGTTGGAGGGAGGCTGGGCATGGCTGGCAGAGCCTTCTAGGCCTCAGGTCGCCATTTTGAGGTGGAATGGAAGGAGAATTGGCATCGCAGGATCGGGGCTCAAAGCCTGGGTGACCTCAGCAAAGGCCCTTAACCTCTGTAGGCCTCTTTCTTCCTTTGTAAAATGAGCAGCTTGGAAATGATTTCTAAGGTTCCTATGGGCTTTAGATCCTTTGATTTTGTAAAGGCCAAGGATTGGGGAGGAGGAGCTATGGGGATGCCCTGGGCCAGGGGAGAAAGCTGAATCGTTCTTCTGTCCTGTGTGGGTTGCATTTTCTCTGGAACCCTCATATGAGGACATTAATTGGTCTTAGAGTCCAAAGACCTGGATTCAGGGCATCCAGATTTGGAACTGGAGGGAGATCTTAGCCATTCATCCTACAGAGGCCCAAAGAGACATGATTTGCAACAGGTGACATGGCTAATAAGTTATGGAGCCAGGATGCAAACCTAGGTCTTTCCACCCAGCTGTGATCTGGTCCAGGCTTTGCCAGGGACTGAGTGACCTTGGGTGAGTCACTGCCTCTCTGTCCCTTAGTTTCCCTGTATGGAAAATGGAGGTGACAGCCTTGGTCCTATTGACCTTACAGAGCTATTATGAGCATTCAATGAGGTTATGTAGGAGAAAGTAATTTGGAAAATTTGGGTGGGATATCAGCTCTGGTGGCTGCGACAGGGGAAAGAGAACTGGGCTGGGAATTAGAAATCGTGGTCCAACATTTGCTAGCTGTGTGGCCTTGAGTATATCATTTCCCTTCTGAACCTCAGTTGTCATCTCTGTAAAATGGGGACAATAATATACTGCCTGACTTAGGAAAGTCCTTTGTGAGCCATAAATCCCTATAGAAAGGAGAGCTATCATTATCATTGTCTTCATTCTTACGGGTTGGGGGGGCAGTTCTAGTTGTTAGCTGCCAGGCTCAGTTGTCCTTCTCTACAACTCCTGACACCTCCTTCCCATCCCATTCCCTTTCTACAAGTCCCCTCTCTACTGATTCATGGAGGATCTCCTTTGCTCAAGGTAGAAGCTTTGCTCTGCCGTGGAAGGGTGCCAGCCAGGAATCAGGACATCTGAGTTCCAGTTCATACTCTACCTCCAATACACTATGTGACCTTGCAAGTCCCCCAACACCTCTGGGCTTCAGCGTCTTCGGCCCATGGATGTACAACTCCATGTCCCCAATGTTCCTGATGCTCCCACCCAGGAGGCATAAGGGAGCTCCTAATTAAATCATGCCTAATGAAGCATCCATTGCCCAAGCTCACATTTTACAGTCCATTAATGAATTACTCCAGAATATTAGCACAGGCTGGAGAGGGGAGCAGAGGGAAATACCCAGGAAAGCAGGGGGAGGTCCTAAGCTGCCAGGCACTGGAGCATCTCCTTCCTGAGACATCTATTTTAAACAGAGGTGATGATGGTGGATGTGGTGATGGTGGGTGACAGAGTGATGAGTCTGCTGCTACTAATCTGGATAATGGGCATGATACAGAAAAACTGAGGCATAGTGAAAGAGTAGTCAGGACACTTCCCTCCACCCCCCACTAACTTGCCGTGTGACCTTGGGTAATTAATTTCTTTTCTTTGGACCTCTGCTGACTCATCTGTGGAAGGAGATTATTGAACTAGATAATGTCTAAGTTCCATTCTCATTTTAAGAATAATCTAGGAGGTAAGTCGAAGTCATGAGTTTAGAGTGGGAAGGAGCTCTATGGACTACTTGAACAAATTCCTTCATTTGACAGATGAGGAAGCCAAGGTTCAGATTGTAAAATGACTTGTGTAGGGTCATACAAGTGGTAAGTAGCAGATTCGAGCTTTAGTGTCAGGGATAGTGACTCTGAATCTAATATTCTTTGCACTGTACTGAACTTCCTCTGAGGAAAAGGTGGTTAGGGTGGTATACATGGTGGAGATGGTGATACAATGGAGATGTTGAAGGTGATGGTCAAGATG
The DNA here is from genome assembly GCF_011100635.1 of Trichosurus vulpecula. Lineage (NCBI taxonomy): Eukaryota > Metazoa > Chordata > Mammalia > Diprotodontia > Phalangeridae > Trichosurus > Trichosurus vulpecula. The sequence continues at coordinate 34,411,754 of NC_050580.1, read as the reverse complement.
GTTCACGATAATGAGGCTACCAAGTGGTGCAGTGGATAGAGCACTGGGCTTGAGTCAGGAATACCTGAGTTCAAATCCAGCAGTAGGTACTTACTAGCTGTATGACCCTGGGCAAGTCAAATTCTGTTGGTTTCAGTTTCCCTAACTGTTAAATTAGGATAACAGCACCTACCTCGCAGAGTTGTTGTGAAGATCAAATGAGATAGTATTTATAAAGTGCTTAGCACAGTACATGGCACATAGTAGGCACTATATAGAAATTTATTCCCTTCCCATATTCTTCCCCCTTCCTTTCTCATAGAGATAGTGATGGCCAAGATGGTGACGGATATGAAGATAGTTGTCATAGAGATGATGGTGTCAATGATAATAATGGTTGTCATAGAGATGACCATAATGGAGATGATGTTGATTTTAATGATTGAGATAGAGAGGTTATGGGGATGATGGTAATGATAGCGATAGTGATGGAGATGATGGAGATGATAATAGAGATGTCAATTCTGAGAAGGCTTTTCTGTATTGGTCTTTCACAGTGCCTGACATTTCCCCATTACTGCTCACAGGATACACGAAGAGACTTCAAAGGTTGTCTAGTCTAACTCTTTTTTGGACAGGTCAGAAAACTGAGGCCCAAAAAAGGAAGATGACAAAATGGAATGTGTTCAGAGGATGGCCATAGAACTGTCAGAGAGATAATAGTGATGGAAATGATGATGGTGCTGGAGATGATGGTGATTTTAGTAATGGGAATAGAGAGGTTATGGGGATGATGGTAATGATAGTGATAGTGATGGAGATGATAGTGGTTGTCATAGAGATGATGGTGATGGACCTGATGATATTGATTTTAGTAATGAATGGGAATAGAGAGGTTATGGGGATGATGGTAATGATAGTGATAGTCATGGAGATGATGGTGATGGTGATGATGATGATGGCAGTCATAAGGATGATGGTGATGGTGATGGTTGTCATAGAGATGATGGTGATGGACCTGATGATGGCTTTAGTGATGGAGATAGAGAGATTAGTGATCCAGTAGGGATGATGGTGATGATACTGATGGTGACAGAGGGAATGATCTTAATGGAGATATAATAATGATAAATATGGTCAAGAATGTGATGATGCTGTTGATGATGGTGCTGATGATGACCATGATGACAATGATTATGGTGGTGACCATGATCATTCCTATGATGTTGTTGATGATAATAATGGTGGTGATATTGACAATGGATGACAATAATGAAAGCAGTGTCGATGAGATGACAATAAGAATACAGAAGAGGGATCACTTACCTGGAGAGGCAGATAGAGAGAGAGGAATAATGAATCAGATAGGACTCACACATACTGGTTCCATGAGGCTAGAGGGACCCATGAGGCTACCTTGGAGACCAATCAAGCATTACCAAGACTACAAGTCAAGCATTACCAAGACATGTACTACTGTATGTGGCACTAGGGATACAAAGACAAAAAATGACCAAGTTCTTTCCCTCAAAGAGCATACTAGGGATCAGCTCTGATCCTTAAATTGATTGATGCAAACAATAGGCATGTATACTGAACTCTGCCTGTGTTCCCAGCCCTGTGCTAGGTTCACTTGGGGATACAGGAGAAAGGGAAGATACACTATTTGCCCTTAAGTCTCAGAAGCAGTTTGTGCACATTTGAAAAGATAAAAAATGATAAGACAAGAAAACAGAAGATGTTTGATGGTGGGGTGTGCCAAGTGCCAAGCAGGGGGAATGATCAACAACTGCTATAAAAGCACAGAGGAAAAGAGAAGACTGTGAGCTGGGCTGATCATGGAGGGCTTCCTAGAGGAGGTAAACTTTGGGCTTGGCCTTTTAGGATGGGAAGGAACTCCACAGTCAGGACTCCTGACCGAGTCTAATGGGATTTGGACTCTGCCATGTTGCTTCCATGTTTGGGTGCCAATGGGAGCAGCCTGGCTGGGCTAGAGAGTGAAGGCTAGGAAGCTGGGGAAGACGAGGATGGGGGTAATATAGGGTCAACCCTGGGAGATGGGCAGACAAAGCCCTAGACCCCACCGACTTGTCCCTCTTCCAGGCAGAAAAGACCCTGCTTTGGAGTAAGCCTGATCCAGTGCCTCTTAAGGAGGAGACCAGCAGAACCTGAAACCCAGCTTGAAGGACAGAGGCACCAGGAGTTATTGCTAATCAATATGTTTCCCATTGAGCTGCCTTAATGAGCTGGTGCAGAGCTATTCTTAATGAACCAGGGATTAACTAATGGGAGGGCCTCTCTCTGCTCAGCCAATCTATCTTCTCTGGAAAGGCTGGAGGTGGTTAATCCTTCCCCGCCCTGGCTGAAGCTGCCTGGTTACTCCCATTCCCTGGTGATGTGATGTGTGGGGAATGGGGCCTCATCTCAAAGCAGTCCCTCTTCATCCTCCTTTCAGAGCCTCCTCTACATGTTTATGACCCCTTCGACTGCCGGTCTAGGATCTCACACTCCCTTCTCTACATCTCTGTGAGGCAGGAATTCATTATCATCTCTCTCTGATTCATGAGGAAAATGAGGCAAAATGAAAAGAAATGTATTACCTGCTTGACCTGAGACTCAGGCTTCCAGGGTGGGGCTGTCATGGTAGGATTGAACCTAGCACTGGGCAGACTAGCATGAACACTGGTTCTGGAGTCCGATGACTTGGGTTCAAAACCCATCTCTGATGCTTTTTTTCTACTTGTGTGACCTTGAGCAAGTGACTTAACCTCTCTGGGTCTCAGCATCCTCATCTGTCAAAAGAAGAGGTTGGGTTACGTGACCTCTGAGGACCCTTCCAGATCTGTATCTATGACATACAGTAGGTGCTTAATAATTGTTTGGGGATGGATTGATCTATGATTCTATGTCAATTCTGAGAAAGCCTTTCTGTACTGGTCTGTCACAGTGCCTGGCATTTCCCCATTACTGCTTACAGGATGCATGAAGAGACTTCAAAGGTTGTCCAGTTGAGCCCTTTATTTTGACAGGTCAGAAAACTGAGGCACACAGAAGGGAAGATGAGAAAATGGAAGGTGTTCAGAGGATGGTCACAGAACTGACCTTTCCCAGTACCCACCACTGCTAGGGCCTTCCTTCTAAGATTACTTCCCATATGTGTGTGTACATGCATATACACACATGTACACATCCAACACAACATATTACGTAAGTATAATATATTATATATTAACATATATTACATATATTGTGTATTTATATGTTTTATATATGTTATATATTTACATATATGTATGTGTGTATATAGTGCATATAATGTACATAAATGTTGGCATGTTCTTTCTTCTATTAGAATGTAAGCTGCTTGTGGGGAAGAACCATGTTTTTTACCTTTCTTGGTGCACTCAGGACTTAACACAGTGCTTGGCACATAGTAGGCACTTCATAAATGCTTGCTGACAGACTGCCCTATGTTATGGGTCTTTAAGCAGAAGCTGAATGAGTCCTCGTCCAGGATCACACAATTACAGAGGAAGTCACTTGGCCTCCCCAAGCCTCAGTTTCCCTAACTGTAAAATGAAGGAATTCAACTTGATGGACTCCAAGGACCCTTCCAGCTCTAGGATCTCTCTGGAAATGAGGATGATGATGGTTGATACTGATGACAGGCCTATCTGGAAATGGAAGGAGATGCTCTTCTGGCTCCCCCAGGGAGTCCCTGTTCAGCTACAGCTCACCCCTCTTCTAACTCTGACACTAGATGACTGTGTGAAGCAGCTGTACTGGGTCACAGGGTCGCAGCTCTGTGTCCTGGCTTCTGCCCTGTGGTGCTTCCTATCTGTACCACTGACACACTCCAGTATGGCCTTTCTGTCCCTCCCTCTCCTGTAGTCTTCCAGGCTCCTGGGCCCCCAGGGAGATCCAGGCCCAAACTCTCACTCTAGGAGCAGATTCTTTAGAGGTGAGAAGAGTGAGGATGCCTCCTGGGGAGCAGAAATGGGGAAGGTGGAGAGAGAAAACACACACACACACACACATGCAGGCACACACACACCTTGTTATGACTATTAAGATGAAAAAATATGACAGCTGCGACATCCAGTCATTCTTAAAACGCATGGTCTCTGATGCTCGGCGGAGCACTCTAAACACAGAGAAATCTCCTCTGCAATTGCCCGTCCATCAACGCCTGGCGGTGCTTCCTGTCTCCAGTCCCCATAGCCCAGGGAGAGGGCAGGGGGATGGACCACTGATGACAAGCGAGATGATCAGTCAGGGCAACAGAAGCCCCCATAACCAGATCCAGCAGAGAAGAGTAAAAATAACTCATATTTCCCCAGCATTCTCAGGTTTGCAAAGCACTTTTCCTACCATAAGCCTGAAAAGGGGGCCGTGTGAGGATTCTTATCATCCCTCCTTCACAGATGAGGAAACTGAGGCTGAGAGATTCAATGAAAATAAATAGATACAGTACAACAGTAGATGCAATAGATCCTTGATCATAGAGCTCAGAAGTGCCAGGGCTGGGATTTGAACCCAGGCATCCTGACCAAGCTGAGCATTCTGTTCACTGTACCTTGATAAGAAATAACCCTTATACGGAGATGGGGTTTGGGGAAATGGAAACAGAGATAGGATAAATACCTGAGGCACTGTGGATGAGTCTATTCATCTCAGAGTACGTCATCATGTTCCCTGTCACCATCCCCACTAGGAGCATCTATTTCCCCTGAGGGTAAAGAAGTGCCTGGTCCAAGGCCATACAAAGAGTTCCTATTTCTTTCTGTCTTCTCCAACATGTTCTATGCTTTCCTGCCCCCTCTTTTCCTGACCTATTTCCTTAAGTTTGGAATATCCTTCCATCTCCTTTCTTGCCTATTAAATTCCTACTCATCCTCTAGTTCAACTAAGATGTCACCTCCTTCAGGCAGCCTCCTCAGATTGCCCTGACAGCCTTGGGTAGAGAGAGAGAAAGGTCTCCCCTCTCCTATCTCTGCTTTACTTCACACAGCTGGCAAAACATCCCCAATGCCCTTAACATTAATTCACCTTGCCCCCTGCCCAAACACCTCATGTGGCTCCCTATTACCAAGAGGTTAAAAGACAAACTCCTTGGCTTGTTACTTTAAGACTTTCCATAATCTAGCTCCAGACTTGTCTTTCAAGCTTGATTCTACTTTGCTTCCCTTTACTCACACTGCCCTCTGTCCAAACTGGACCACCCATCTTGGCTTGGCTTGCCCTCTCCTGCACTGGATGGATGTACCAAGCTGCCTGTGAAAGTCAGAAGAGACTCCACTTTGTCTCTTGAAAGACTTTTGTTTCACCCGAGGCACAATGTGAGGGGCCAGCTGACCCCCAAAGTCTTTCCTGAGCCTCTTTCCCAGCTGAAAGTAAGCTCTGCCTCCTCAAATTTCTGCAGAGATCCATGGTCCAGGTTGCTCTTTGACATTTAGCAAGTTACCTTGTGTCATGTATGAATCCAGCAATTAGTGCAGTGCCTGGCACATAGGAGGTCCTTCATAAAAGTATATTTATTAAGAAAGGATTTTTAAAAAAAATCTTCACCAACTGTTAGTGCTTTCCATCCTTAACCCCCTTATATTTATCAATGTATTTAACATCATTGTCTTCAGCGAATTGGGATGTAAGCTCCATGAGAAGTAGGGCCTGTCTTGTTGGCTTGTATCATATGCCCAGTGCTTAGCAGAGTGCCTGGCATGTATTATCTCTCTTCTATTTCTCTGTCTATGTATCTGTCTGTCTGTTTATCTATCCATTCAGCCTGTCTGTCTGTCTGTCTATCTATTCAACCTATCTATCTATCTATTCATCCTCTGTCTGTCTATCTATCTATTCATCCTATCTGTCTATCTATCTGTCTGTCTGTCTGTCTGTCTGTCTATCTATCTATCTACCTGTCTATCTATTTGTCTTCTATCTATCTATCTTTATGTATATATTCTGTATCTATATATCTCTATCTCTATCTATCTGTCTGTCTTCTATCTTTATATATATTCTGTATCTATCTCTATCTATCTATCTATCTATCTATCTATCTATCTATCTATCTATCCTTGCTGATTCCTCCAGGTCCTTGAGAGGAGGAATTGTGTTCATTCTTTACCTTTTATTCACCAGCACTTAGTGCCTGACACATAGTGGGTGCTGATTACTTGATTTATTGGTTCAATGACTAGACTCAAAGAACAGTCACTAGTAGGTCAAGGTCAACTTGGAGGGAAATGTTTAATGAAGCGCCCCAGGAATCTGTCCTTTGACCTAGAGCTCTTCAGCATTTTCGTCCATTACTTAGAAGAAGGTGTAGATGTCATTACACACGAATTTCAGAAATAAGGAAGCTAAGAGGGAAAATGCACTGAATGACAGAGTAAGGTGTTGTTTAGCCATTTTCAGTCATGTCTGACTGTGACCCCATTGGGGGTTTCTTGGCAAAATACTGGAGCAGTTTGCAATTTCCTTTTCCAGTTCATTTTCCAGATGAGGAAACTGAGGCACATGGGGATAAGTGACTTGTCCAGGGTCACCCAGCTGGTGAGTGTCTGAGGCTAGATTTGAACTCAGGAAGATGAGTCTTCCTGACCCCAGGCTCAGTGCTCTGTGTACTGTACCAGCTAGCTGCTCAGGATCTCCCCCAAATCTCAATATATTAGACTGGTAGGCTGAATCTTATAGTTTAACAGGGTAAGGGGCAGGAAGAGGAACAATGGGAAATCAACATAAAATCTAAAGTCCTATATTTGGGTTCAAAGAGTCAACCTCGTAAACATAGGTTTGAGGAGGTATGGCTAGACAATAGCTCACTTGAAAAAGATCCAAGGATTTTAGTGGACCATAAACTCAATATAAGATGTTATTGGTTCTTCTTGAAAATGAAGGAGGGACAATAATCACAAGTCAGTAATGTAACATGATGAATTAAAAAAAAAAGCTCATGTGATTTCAGGCTGTATTGCAAATGGCAGAATGTCCAAAACGAGGAAGATTGCAGTCCCAATTGCCTCTCCGTAGGCAAAGCCACTTGTGGAGTATTGTGTTCAGTCTCTGGTGCCACATTTTCAAAAAGAGGATTGACAAGCTGGAGCTTATTCAGACCAGGCGATGAGAATGGGGAGGGGCCGAAAGATCCCCTCCAGGCTAAATGACCTTGAAGGTCCCTTCCAGCGCGGGCATTCTATCATTACTATGATTATTGTTTTTGAGCTTAGAAAAAGGTCTCCGTTTTAAGGAATGAAAACCAATCTTATTCCAACAAACTAAGATGCCCATTCCTTGTAAACCCACAAATGCTATGGGAAGGTGAGTTATTATTCTTACAAACAACATTGAAAGGCAAGCTGAATTTTCTTTTTCTCTCAGATGATGTGGATTTCAATTCTATGAACCCTAGGACACAGTTTGTCTTCTCATCTAAGGAAGCATTTTCTATTTGTCACAAGCTCTGAAATAGGAATTGTGTAAATGAGGTACAATTGGGTGACAAGATTGTCCCCAACTGAATCAGCCAGCCCTGGGACATCCTTTTAAAGTTGCTTTCGTACCCACCTCCACCATGAGTAATTAAAGGGTGAATACACTCTAAGGCTTGAGAAAGAAAAGCCTTGGTATCTCGTGCTGTGTGGACTGGTCATATTACCATGAGGAAGATGATAACACAACCCAACAACTGCTAATTAAGTACCTGCTACATACCAGGCACGGTGCTGGGTACTGGGGATACAAAGACAGCAATGAACTAGCCCCTGCCTTCATGAAGCTTCTGTTCTATGAAGGAGGGAATGACTTCAGGAGGGAGGGAGAGAGCAATAACAAGTGGGGGGAGGGTGAGGAAAGCCTTCTTATAGGAGATGGTGCAAGAGCTGAGCCTTGAACAAAGGCCCTAGGATGATTCTAGGAGATGAAGGGGAGGCAAGGGAAGAGTGCATTTCCACTATGGGGGACCCCCTTTGCAAAGGTGCAGCATCTGGAGATGGAATGGCAAGCTTAGGGAAGGACAAGGAGGCCAGTTTGACTGGCAGGTGGGGTAAGTGAAGGGGAGCAATACCATGAAATCAGTTTAGAAAGGAACTTGGATTCTGATCATTAAGGGTTTTCAGTGGGAAACTGAGGAGTCTGTGTATTATCCTAGAGAAAATGGGGGTTCCCAACCTGGGGCATATGCCCTTCCAAGGGCTATGAGAAGCTTATCAAGGAGATACAAGGAATATTTGGTAAATAATCACCATGTTATACTATTGAAATGTTCTAGAAAATCTTAATTGATTTCCAACCAATGCTAAGTTACAGAAGTTTTGGTGTGCCCTTGAAGAAGAAACATTAACCAATCACTTAATTTTATTTTTTCTAGGCATATGAATGGGGAACTCTCAAATTTACTTCCTTTCATACTGAATAGGGACCATGGGATAGTTGACTGGAAAGCCAATATGTATAGGGACTCCAGAAAGTTGGGAACCCCTGGGTTAAGGGTACTTCAGCAGGGAAGAAATATATACTTTAGGAAGATGGGAGCCTAAAACCCATAGATCCGGGACTGGAAGAGAACTTAGAGGCCATCTAGTAGAACCCTCTCATTTCACACATGAGGAAACTTGAGAGTTAGGGAGGGACTTGCTCAAGGTTGCACAAGTGGTGAGTGTGGGGGGCAGGATTTGAACCTAGGTGAGGATGAGGAGGGTGAAGAGGATGAGGGGGAGGAGGAAGATGAGGATGAAGAGAATAAGGGTGAGGATGAGGAGAGGGAGGATGAGGAGGGTGAGGATGAGGGTGAAGAGGATGAGGAGGGTGAGGATGAATAGGATGAGGGAGATGAAGATGAGGAGGAGGAGGATGAAGAAGGTGAGGATGAGGATAGCTTTTATTTCTTGAATGCTTGAGAGTTTATGAGGTAGTTTTCCTCCTGACAGCTCCAGGGCAAGTATGATTTCTCTCATTTCATAGAAGGGAAAACAGGCACAGAAAGAAGACTCATAGGGATGTTGTGAGGAAATATCAACTACCATGATATTCTAGGACATCGATGTTAATATTCCATAATTTTCTGGGCCATGCAGCCAGGAAGTGCCAGAGCTGGGCTTCGACCCCCAGGCCAGAACTCTTTGGCCAAAACTCAGTTTCCTCATCTGTAGACCAGGCTTCACTACTTATTTACTCTGGCACGTTGTTAACTCTGGAGTCAAAGGTCCTGAGTTTGAAACCTGGCCCTGCCATTTACTTGGGTGATCTTAGGTATATCATGTAACGCCCCCCCCCCAGATTCCTTATCTGAAAAATGAGGAGATGCCTCTAAGGTGCCTTCCAGCTCTAAATCCAGGACCTTAAACAAATCCCACAAACCTTAAACTGAAAAAGAAACGGAAATTATTGCGTGTAAAATTGTATGCTGCTGTGTGTTGATATCATGAAAACACACTAGAAATATCATCCCAAACAGCTGCTCCTTCGGGAGGGGAAAGTGAGTGGTCATTCAAGTCTCCCAGCAGTGAAAACTCTAAATTAACCCTCTTTCCCTCTGTTTCCCTCCCAGAATCCTCTCCATCAAAGCCCCAGACTCTCCTGTATCAGCCCCATCTATAGACACCTCGCTACCATCTCTGGAGCAGAAAAAACCAGTGACCAGTGTGGGCTACTGGGAGATGCATGCTGTCAGGAGTCACAGGCCCTTAAATGTGGCTCCTTAAATGTGACCGTAAGAAGGTGCCCTTTTTGTGCCCTAGTATTCCCATCTGCACAGCAAGGGGCTTGGAAGAGAAAGCTTCTAAAGTTCCTTTTCTTTCTGACATCTGATGGTTTCTTTTGTGTTGCTGAGTCATTTCAGTTGTATCTAACTCTCTGTGGCCCCATTTTGGGTTTTCTTGGCAAAGATACCAGACTGGTTTGCCATTTCCTTCTCCAGCTCATTTTACAGATGAGGAAACTGAGGCAAACAGGGTTAAGTGACTTGCCCAGGGTCACACACTAGTAAGTATCTGAGACTGGATTCAAACTCAGGAAGATGAGTCTTCCTGATTCCAAGCTCAGCTTTCTCACCACTGAGCAATGGTTTCCTACCTCTTGACAAAATATGTCAAATATGACAAAATATGACAGATATGGTTTCCTACCTCTTGACAAAAAGGGTAAGAGAGGATGAGAAAAGGAAAATAGAGGAGAAAAAACGAGAACCTGTTATTTCCTGTGCCCATACACCCAGCTCAGCATGCCACCTGAGAGAAGCCAGAAAGGTTAGTGGATGACTCAGACTGGACATGATGAACTAGATAAAAGAGGTCTATCAGGTCTAAACCCATTCTACAGAAGAAGAAACTGAGGTTCAGAGAAGTCAGGCACCCAAGTTCACAAAATGAGTCAATGGCAGATTTGAAACAAGAACGGGGTCTTCTGACCCTGCAGTGCAGGGTTTTATTATGACAGCAGCAGTGGGCCCAAGATGTCAGATAAGAGGACTAGGGTGAAAAACTCCTCATTATCCTTGAATTTTTGCCCTCCCCCAATACCCTCCAGCAGCCCCATGCCTGAGCTAGAACCCAGGTCCCTTGTAGAGAGAGAGAGAGAGAGAGAGGCAGAGAACCAGGATCTAAAGACAACAGTTGGGTAAGGTTTCACATTTAATTGGTGTGACTGAATTAAAGAGGCGTATGTGGATGTGTGAGTGTGTGTGTGTGTGTGTGTGTGTGTGTGTGTGTGTGTGGTGTGGTGGGCTATGTGCAGAGATCACAGCTTAAGGCTGAGCTTGAGTTGATGTCTGAAGTTCATGGGGAGAAATGAACAAACTGAAAACCTGCTTCCTTTCAGACTCCCACTCCCAGGGCTAATTGCTCCTTGTTAAGCAAGGCCTTCTGCTGCTGTCCTAGCCATTGGTAAATGATAGTATGTTTGCATTTCCATAACTAGGCCTGAAGTTCACAAGTTTCTGCATTTCCCACTGGGGAGCAGGCTTAGCAAATATACTTAGACAGAGTTAACAGTCTTCTTGTAAACAGGTGGCTTTAAGAAAAGCGGGGTAAATGAAAACAAAGAGAATGCATTTGTTCCTTGTTCTTCCCTCATTATGGACATTATGGCCAGACCATATTTAGCATACACACATAAGGTAAGACTTCAAAACAAAGTGAGAGTGGATGTCACAGAACCTGCAGAGTTGGAAGGGAAATCAGAGGTTGTGTAGTCCAGTTCATCCATCAGGAGATCCCTGTCATAACATGCTCCACAAGTGGTCCTCTGTTTTTTTTTTGGCAGGGCAATTGGGGTTAAGTGACTTGCCCAAGGTCACACAGCTAGTACATATGTCAAGTGTCTGAGGCTGGATTTGAACACGGGTCCTCCTGACTCCAGGGCCAGTGCTCTACTCACTGCGCCACCTAGCTACCCCTGGTCCTCTGTTTGAAGACCTCCAAGGGAGGGGAAGCCATCACCTCATGAAGCAAGCAATCCCCTGAGTTTGCTATAAGGATTTTGCAAAGCCTCTTTGCAGCTATCCCACATAATTCCTGGTTCTGCTGATGGAGGCCAATCTCTAAATCTCATCTCTCTTCCCCATGTCATCCCTTAAACTACTTGAACACAGCTTGGTTCCACTTTTCGCACAAATAAAGTTAGATCTAAATAACTGGAGAAACATCATTGCTCATGGGTAGGCTGAGCTAATATAATAAAAATATATAATGTGATAAAAATGACAATTTCACCTAAATTAATTTACTTATTCAGTGCCATACCAATCAAGCTACCAAAAATTACTTGATAGAGCTATAAAAATAATAACAAAATTCATCTGGTAGAACAAAAGGTCCAGAATATCAAGGGAATTAATGAAAAGAAATGCTAGGGAAGGTGGCCTTGCTGTATCAGATCTTAAATTGTATTATAAAGCAGCAATCATCAAAACTACTTGGTACTGGCTAAGAAATAGAGTGGTACATCAGTAGAAAAGGTTAGGTACACAAGACAGAGTAGTCAATCACTATAGTAATCTACTATTTGATAAACCCAAAGAACCCAGGTTCTGGGATAAGAACTCACTATATGACAAAAACTGCTGGGAAAACTGGAAAATAGTATGGCAGAAACTGGGCATAGACCAACATCTTACACCGTATACCAAAATAAAGTCACAATGGGTACATGATTTAGATATAAAGGCTGATACTATAAGCAAACTAGTAGAGCAAGGAATAATTACATCTCAGATTTATGGGGAATGAAAGAATTTGTGACCAAACAAGAGATAGAGAACATTATGAAATGTAAAATGGATAATTTTGATTATATTAAATTGAAAAAGTTTTTGCACAAACAAAGCCAATGCAAGCAAGATTAGGAGGGAAGCAGAAAATTGCGAAAGAATTTTTATAGCCAGTGTCTCTGATAGAGGCCTCATTTCTAAAACATATAGAGAATTGAGCCAAATTTATAAGAATATAAGTCATTCCCCTATTGATAAATGGTCAGAGGATATGAATAAGCAGTTTCAGAGGAAGAGATTAAAGGTATCTATAATCATATGAAAAGATGCTCTAAATTGCTCTAAAAATGCCCTATTGATTGGAGAAATGCAAATCAAAACAACTCTTAGCTACCACATCACACCTATCAGATTGGCTAACATGACAAAACAGGAAAACTATAAATGCTAGAGAAGATGTAGGAAAATTAGAATACTAATGTATTATTGGTGGAGTTGTGGACTCATCCAACCATTCTGGAGAGCAATTTGGAACTATGCCCAAAGGGCTATAAAAATGTGCATACCCTTTGACCCACCAGTACCATTTCTAGAGCTGTATCCCAAAGACATTATAAAAATGGGAAAAAAGGACCTACATGTACAAAAATATTTATAGCAGCTCTTTTTGTGGTGGCTAAGAATTGGAAACTGAGGGGATGCCCATCAATTGGGAAATGGCTGAACAAGTTGTGGTATATGAATGTAATGAAATACTATTGTGCTATAAGAAATGATGAGCAGATGGACTTCAGAAAAAACTGGAAAGACTTATATGAACTGATGCTTAGTGAAATGAGCAGAAACAAGAGAACACCATACACAGTAACAGCCACATTGTGCGATGAATAACTTTGATACTTAGCTCTTCCAAAAAACACATGATGGAATATGCTATACACATCCAGAGATAGAACTATGGAGTCTGAAGGCAGATGGAAACATACTATTTGCTCTCTCTCTCTCTTTCTCTTTTGTTTTTTTCTTTCTCATGGTTTCTCCCATTTATTCTAATTCTTCTTTACAACATGACTAATTTTAAAATATGTTTAATAAGAATGTATGTGTAGAGCCTTTATCAGATTGCACTCTGTCTTGGTGGGGGAGGAAGGTGGAGAAAATTTTAAACTCAAAAGCTTAGGGAAGTGAATGTTGAAAACTAAAATTAAATAAATTAATTTAAAGGAAAAAATAGGGTTGGTTCCTACAACTAGTCCTTATATGACATGACCTCAATAGCCTTTGTCACCCTTGTTGCCTTCTTCTGGACAGCTCTCCAGCTTGTCAGTGTGCTTCTTAAACTCCAGAGCCTGCACAGAACTGAATACAGCACTCCAGCTGAGGTCTGAGGAGGGCAGAATGCAGTGGAATGATCACCTCCCTCCTCCTTGATGTTGTGCCCTTCTAAATGCAGCCCAAGGTGGCATTAATACTTTAGCTGCCCCATCACACTCTTAACTCATAATGGGATTGCAGTCTGTTAAAACATCCTTTCATAACTGCTATCTGCCTAGGTCTCTCTCATATATTTGTGGCATTGGTTTTTTGGACCCAAGTGGAAGACTTTACATTGATTCCTATTGAATTCCATGTTGTATCCAGTTCAAAGCTCTAGCCTGCCCTGAATAATTTGGATCCAACCCATCAGAATTCCATTTCCAACCCCTTTCCTCCTTGAGCAGACTTTGTCCTTGTGGTCTAATTTCAGGGATTCTGGATCCCCAGTATTCCCTGCCCAATCTTTCTCTAATTTTTCCCTGATGCCTTAAATTCCACTATTAGATTTTCATCCATTTTTGCTAAAGGTTTAATCCCTGTTAAGTGACAAATATTCCATTTCAATTATTGATACCTCATGTGGGAAGGAAAGATCTGAGAACAGACGGATCGGGGGAAGGGAGAAATGAATTTCTTGAGAGCAATGGGAGCCTGGAGATAGGTGGTGCACTGGGTTTAGAAAGGAGAACTGGATGGGGGTGACTTTGAAGCAGTGGTTTGGTATGGCAGAACAACTATCTGGAACTGAGTTCAAAACCTACCTCTGACAACTTCCTGGTCCTATATCTATGGACGAGTCACTCACCTGCCCCGAGACTCATTTTCTTCTATTGTAAAATAAAAATAATAATTCTTCCAGGACCCTGTTCCCTGGTATGAGGCTCAAATAAGATAATGTGTATAATAAGCACTTTATAGACCTTAATGAGCCGAAGAAATGTCATCTATTGTTATCACTACAGCCTGAAGGCACAAAAGCCCAGTTTGCCAACTTTACAACTTGGCCATGGGCTCATACAGTGTGTGTGCCACACACAAAACACACACACACACGCACAGGCATCTGCAAATGCTCTCCCCTTCTGTATCAATAACATACAGAATGTCAGAGCGGGGAGGGACCTTCAGGGTCATCACTTAGTCCACTCACTCACCTATAGCCCTGAGAGGTTTTCAAAGTAATCCCTCCCCGCCCCACAACAACCAGACAAGTTGGTAGTTTGAGGATTATTCCAATTTTACAGAAGAAATAGAGGCTCAGAGAAAGAGAATTGACCCATCCACGGTCACGCAGCTCAGAAGCCAGAGGGCTGGGATATGTGCCCATATCCCCAGACTGTAAGTCCAATGCTCTGGCCCACGCTCCCTTACAACCAAGCCCATGTTTCTAGCCATGATGTATCTGTTCAGACAAACTCCCCACCAGCCCACGTGGATGCGTGCACTCTCTCTCTCACAGTGTTCCAGGGACAGCATGCCATTCTCCATATTGGCGCACAGCAGTGTGGGCACACACACACCCATTCTATGCCACCACAGGTATGGCTGCCACTAACACGGTGTTGCCATGGCAACCAGCATACCCAAAAAGGGAGGGGGGAACTGGAGGCCAGACTTTCCAAAGAAGAGGGGAAACCACAGCTTGTTCAGCCAGATTTGGGGTGGCCCAGGGAGTGTTCTCTACCTCCCCCGTCTCTTCCACAGCTGCAGGAGGATGTACAAGATAGTGGTTCATATCCTAGCTCTCACACCTATGAACTATGGACTGTGAACAATTCACTCTCATTTGGACTCCAGCTTCCTCCTCTGCAAAAGGGAAAGATTTGGGGGAGATGAGACCTTGAGGGTCCTTCTGCCTCTAAGTCCTAGAAATGACTAACAAGCAACCTGCTAATCTCAGCTTGGCTAGGGGGGAAACACTTTCAAAGACACTATCAGAATCAGACCAAGCACCTGCGTCATAATCATTCAGGTCACGCTCTCTAAGTGAGTCTGGAACATAGCAAGGAGAGCACTGGGGAGCACCTGGCCACAGATGATGGCTGGAGTGCTCTCTGAATACCAGCCTGGCTGTTGGTTATCCCTGGGGCCATCAGCAGCAAGCCTGTTAACTGCTCCCACTCTGTTTTCCCATGTGCAAAAGAAAGTTTTTGGAACAAATGATCTCCAAGGGCCCTCCTGACTCTGACATTCTCCATCTGATGTCCCTCCCAACTCTGACATTCTTTGTTCTAAGGCCCCTTCCAGCTCTGACATTTCCTGTTCTGAGGGCCCTCCCAACTCTGACATTCTCTCTTCTAAGGTCCTTACTAGATCTGACAGTTTCTGTCCTAAGGTCTAAGGTCACTTCCCAGCGCTGATATTCTCTGTTCTAAGGACCCTCCCAGCTCTGACAATTCTCTGCCCTTCCCAGTTCTAACATTCTGTGTTCCAAGGTACCTTTTAGTTCTGATAGTCTGTGTTGTTTGTTCTAAGGTCCTTCCAAGCTTGGACAATTCATGTTTAATATCCTAAAGGTTCTTCCCACCTTTTAGCTCTGATGTTTCATGCTCTTTTTTCTAAAATCTTCTCCAGCTCTGATATTCTGTGTTCTAAGACTCCACTCAGGTCGACATTCTCTGTTCTCTGCTCTAAGGCCTATTCCAATTCTGATGTACTGTGTTAAGACTTGGGGACACAGGGCAAACTCCAGGGGGTGGGCCACCAAGGAGAAGAAGAGGGAAGCAGGATTGGGAGAAGAGCTGTTAAGAACTTCATGATTCTGCCCTAGGTTGACCTTGCCAACAGGTTTAATAGTCCTTTTACTGGGATGGGGGAGAGGGGCTAAGGGAAATTCCAGGTCAGCATCAAATATAGTTTCCCTCAAGAATATTTCAATTCCTGACTGTGAAGGGATTTCCATATCCATTCAACATGGGCTATGGCTCTGCAGATAAAACAATCTCTCAGAGGGTCTGGAAATACAATGTATGAACCTGGCAGGCCCCAAACTCACTGTCAGCCCAGTCAAGCAGCGTCATTCATAAACAGGCAGCTAGGTGGAACTGCGGACAGAGTGCTGGAGTCAGGAGGACCTGAGTTCAAATGTGGTCTCCCACACTTGCTAACTGTGTGCTCTGGAGGACTAAGACTCTTTCAGACTCAGTTTCCTCAGCTATAAAAAAGGGATAAAGATAACGCCTGTCTCCCAGGGTGGTTGTGAGGATTAAGTGAGATTGTATGTAAGGAACTTTGAAAACCCTATAGCACTGTATAAATGCTAGCGATGAGGAGGAGGAGGAGGAGGAAGATGTCATCCCCTGGGCTTCTCATGGAGGAGGTGGAAGCCATGGGGCAGTAATGGACCAGAGCAGACAAGAAGTGATAGAGAATGAACCAGTTATGAAAACACTTGGCAAAAATAAGCAAGTGCTGGGGGTAGCTAGATGGCGCAGTGAGTAGAGCCCCGGCCCTGGAGTCAGGAGGACCTGAGTTCAAATCTGCCCTCAGACACTTGACACATGTACTAGCTGTGTGACCTTGGGCAAGTCACTTAACCCCAATTGCCCTGCCAAAAAACAAAAAAAAGTAAGCAAGTGGTAAAGCTGGGTATGAAGTCAACAAGCATGTATTAAGGGTCTACTGTATGCTGGGCACTGTGTTAAGCTCTGGGGATACAAAGAAAGGCAAAAAACACCCAGTCCCAGCTCTCAAGGAGCTTACAGTCTGGGTGGGTGGTGGGAGACAATATGCAAATAGTAAAATACAGACAAGATGTATACAGGATATACTGGAGGTCATTTCAGAGGGAAGGTCCCAGCATTAAGAAGGACTGAGGAAGCCTTCTGGAGGAAGTATTTTAATTGAAGCCAGAGGATAGAGATGAGGAGGGAAATCATTCCAGGCTTGGGTGGTAGCCCATGAAGATGCTTGAGTCAGAAATGGAGTGTCCTATGCAAGAAATGGCAAAGAAGGCAGTGATCTCAGACTGTGGAAGGGGGTATGGTACAAGAAGGCTGGGAAAGTGGGAAGGCACCAAGCGATCAAGGGCTTTGAAAGTCAAATGAAGGGTTTTATATTGATCCTAGAGGCAACAGGGAGCCATGGGAGTTTATTTAATGGCAGGGGTTGGGGGGAGGTGACATGGTCAGCCCTGAACTTAGGAGAGATTGGAGCAGGGAGAGTGAGGCAGGTGGACGCTCGGCAGCTGTCACAATAGTCTGGATGTAAGGTGATTTGGGTCTGTACCAGGGTGGGGGTTGGGTCAGAGGAGAGAAGGGGGAATATTTGAGGGATGTTACAAAGGTAAAATTGACAGGTCTTAGCAACAGACTGGATATGGAGGGTGTGAGGGTCGGAAAGATCATGAAGAGTTGAGGATGATGCCTAGAACCTGGGCTAGGGGTTGGGGAAGAGGGTGGTGCTCTTGGCAACAGGAGGGAAGTTACAAAGAGGGAAAGTCAGGGGGAAAATAATGGCTCAGGTTTTGGGCTGCTTAGATTAAGATGTCTGTAGGACATCCAATCTAATAGGCAATTGGTGATTTGAGAGAGGTGAGGAGAGAGGTTAGGGCTGGGTAAGTAGATCTGAGCATCATCTGCATCCAGATGCTAACTGAATCCATGAGAGCTGGTGAGAACACCAAGCAGAATACTATAAAGAGGGAAGAGAAGAGGTCCTGGAGGACACCCACCATTGGTGCACATGGTCTGCATGTAGACCAAGCAAAGCAGACTGAGGAGGAGGAGTCAGACAAGGAGAGGGAGGACTATCAGGAAGCAGGGGTTAGAAAGCCAGTGAGGGACAGAGACAGAGCTCAGGAGGCTTCTGGATATTCTCATCAGAGCAGGGGCCCTGCTGAGGTGGGGTCTGGTCCCTTGGTGGAGCAGGCAGGATGAGAACTGCTGGGAAGAATGGGTGGGAGTTGGGATCTAGCCAAGGGGAGGAGTGGAATGGACCCAGGGGAAGTGGTTTTGTAATGGATAAAATGCTGAATTTATAGCCAGGGAGCCTTGAGTTCAAATCCTGGCTCAGACATTTACTAGTCATGTGACCATGATCAGGTCAATTCACCTCTCTGTGCCTCAGTTTCTTCATCTGTAAAATGAAAGGATTCTATTCAATGACCCTTTCAACCAGAAATCCATGCTACTCTCCAAGTCTCCTTCAGTGGTCCTATATTCTCGCCAATGCCTGATTTCAGTCACAACAGCTAACGCTTTCTCCCTCCCAGAATGACTTTTGGATTTACTTATTTGGGCTCAGGTTGCATTCCCCACCCCACCCTGGGATGGAAACTCCTCGAAGGCAGGAACTGTTTCAATTTTGTCTTTGTATCCCCCGAGCCCACCACAGTGACCTGCACACAAGCACGTGCTTAATTAATGTTTGTTGCATAAATGAAGGAATGGACAGATCACAAGAGTGTGGATGGCTCCATGCCTCTGGTCCCCACTCCTGAGAAAAGAGCACACACACACACACACACACACACACACACACACACACACCCCTTAACATGTGAGATGCATCACAGAGTTGAGCTTGGCAGTTTCCTGAGATCAATGACTGTATATTATTTACCCCTAATAAATAAAGCTGTGCTAAGTGTACACCTCCTGACTATTGTAGACTGTATCTGACCAATTGACTGTCTATCTGACTCACTGTCTGACTGTCTGACTGTCAATCTGTCTCTCTGATCGACTGACTTGCCATTGACCTGGTTATCTGACTATCTCTCTGATTGACTTGTTGTCTGACTGTCTCTTTGATCGACTGTTGCTGTTTGTCTGGCTATCTGTCTCTGTGACTGACTTGCTCTCTGACTGTCTATCTGTCTCTCTGATTGACTGACTTGCCGTCTATCTGGCTATCTGACCATTTCTCTGATTGACTCGCTGTCTGTCTCTTTGACTGACTGTTGCTGTCTAACTATCTGACTGTCTCTCCGATTGACTGACTTACTGTCTGTCTGAATGATGGTCTGTCTCTCTGATTGACTGGTGCCTTCTGTCTGTCTCTCTGATTGCTGTCTGTCTGACCATCTGACTGTCCGTTTGATTGACTGCCACCTAGAATTTAGAGCTCTCCAAAGCACATTCATATACCCTGCCTCCTTTAGGCCTCTCAAGTTTTTCTGTTATCCAATGTATTTATGTAGAACAGGTATAATTATAATTCTTTCCCCACCACCAAATAAACCTCAAACGAATTATCACAACCATGCAATTAATCCCATTCCCATTTATTTTACACACAATCAAATCAAGGGTCCATTCTCTTCCCTTCCTGCATTTCCAAGCAAGATCGAAAACATACCTAGCCAACCATGAGATCAAAAAGCCTCATCTTCTAACCGCCAACCTAGCCGGGCACCACAACCCTGGGAGGAAGCAGGGTAGGCACAGAATAATTACTATCACCTAATGAGATAATGTATATGTAAAGTGCTTTTGTGAATCTTAAAGCAGGAAAATGTTCACTTTAAATGTTCCCCTATTTTCAGATGAGGGAGACTAAGGGCTAGTAGAACACGTGACTTGGTTAAGGTCATATAGTGAGCCAGGGTCAGAGCTGGGACCGGAGCCATCTCCTGCACCCTATACCAGGGTTCTTTGCACCACACCAACCTGTGGGGCCCACAGAGCCAGGGGATTTTCATCAGTGTTTGTTGGATCAATGAAGGAATGAACGAGAGGGATGGGGGAATGAGAAGAGAGGGTGTTGGGGAGAGGACCCACAGGAATTAGAAAATACCAACTCTGCCACTTAGGGAATTTCCCCCTAACTAGGGGGACGGGTCAGGAACACAAGAATCAAAGAGTGATATTTAAATTCATTGATCGGTTTCCACTGGGGTTGGTCAAGGAAGAAAGACTTCCTGGAACATAGGAAAGGAGGAAGAAATTGGGACGGCCTACAGGGTGATCTTGGGGGTAAAGAAAGACAAGAAGGACAGGCCTGAGAGGTCATGCTTTTGGACTTTGTCATTTGCCCCACAGACCATCAAAGAGTGTTGGACTTGAAGCCAGGAGTCTTGGGTTCAAATTCTGTCTCTAATAATCAGTAGCAGTTGTGCAAATCATATGGGCAGGTCACTAACATCCTTGACGCTTAGTTCCCTTGTCTGTAAAATGGGGATAATGATATTGTACCCCCCAGCTCACAGGGGTGTTGTTAGGAAAGTGATTTGTAAGCCTTTAGGTGCTGAGAGAGGTACCATTGACTATTGTGAGGATTCTTAACCTGAGGTCCACGGCCCCCTAAGGGGTCTTCAGTGAACTTAGATGGGAAAATATTATGTCTTTATTTTTACTCCACTTTGGTTTCCTTTATAAATCCTATGTAGTTTATGCATTTAAAAATGTGATCCTAAAAAATATAAAAATAAAAATACGATTCTGAGATGAGCTCCGTAGGCTTCATCAAGCTGCCAAAGTGGTCTCTTTCTCTCTCTCTGTCTCTCTGTCTCTGTCTCACTCTGTCTCTGTCTCTCTCTCTCTCTCTCTCTCTCTCTCTCTCTCTCTCTCTCTCACACACACACACAAACACACACACACACACACACACACACACACACACACACACACACCCCACCACCACCACCACCACCATCACCATCACCAGATCCTAAGCCGTTGCTTAATATACCTGGTCTCAAATCTGGAAGACATCTGCCACATACTGACTGACTCTGGGTATTTCCCCAAAACTCTCGGGGCCCCCTGACAACTCTTCATTTAGGCTGCAGATGCTGACCTGCACTCGGAGAGGGGGCTTCTAACAGTACTGAAATCATAGGTCAGGTCTGAAAGGCACTGTAGGAAAGGTGAGTTAGTGCTGTGATTGCAGCTGGGGAAACAGAGTCCCCAAGAAGGGAACTCCTTTGTTGTATGTGTAGGGGGATGCTGCATTCCCAGCCCAGTGCTCACCACCATGAATTGGACAAGATGGAAGAGGGGTCAGTTGGCAGGGAGCCCTGTCGCCAGGTTGAAGTAATGAAGCAGACCAATGTATACTGGGGAGTTCTGGGGGCAAAGCAGGCTAAGAAAGGAACAGACTTGTAGAGTTCATGGCTAGGGACTCTTTGCCAAAGGTAACCAGGGCTTAGAGATAAGGGGACCTTGGCAATGATCCGGTCCGATGCTCTTGATTCTACGTTTGGAGAAACAAAGGGAAGCGAGCCTTGCCCGTGGTCATAAGGACTGCTAAAGAACAGAGCTGAGATTCAGACTCAGGTCCTCCAATTCCTGACCAAAGCCTCATTCCACTATATATCATGCCATCCCCTCCCAAAGCAAAGGCTGGGCCCAAGCCCCCAGTCTGGAGGTAGGACCAAAAAGAAGTTTCTTTGGACGTGGGCTATCACAGCTGCCCACAGAAGGAGGGCTTTTAGAGGCTGGCCCAGTGACAGTTCTAGACCCTCTTAGGGAACAAGACAACGGAGGGACTCACCTCAGTCACTGTAATGGTGTCTGAAATCCTACTAAAAGATGTTTGGTTAAAAAAAATGATGACAGTCTTTTCATGGAAAGCACGATCATTGTTCCTTTTCTTTTCTTTACAAAATAACGTCTTAATTTACATTTTAAGATTAAATGTAAAAATAAGCCTCTAACACGGCTTCCTTTATTTTTAGAACATAACAAGGGTTTGTAACGTTATGAAAGAAAAACTGAGATTCAGAAAAATCCTGAAATGTTATCCATTGTTAAGCATGGGCCCAGGATCTGGCAAATGGAGTCAGAATCCCGGCCTGGGAACTCTACTTTCTGCATGACCAGGGCAAACTGCTTTGTCTCTTTGAGATAAGGAAAAGAAAAGGGGAAATTTGGAAGGGGGCAAAGTTTGCCCTCCCTGGGTAGTGCCTTGTGCTTTTCTGCCTTCAGTATGCTTCCCCATCCTTGACCCTATCCGTTGACATCTTCAAGGTGCAGCCTAAATGCCACCTCCTCTCCGAGGCCTGTGATGCCTCCCTAGACCCCCACTCAGAACTGATGGCTCTCTCAGTGAACTTCATGGCACCTGCACGCTTCTTATGCACTTGTGATATTTTACTCATATTTATTATGAGGGACAATCTGGCATGGTGGCTAGAGTACTAGATTTGGAGTCAGTAAGACTGGGTTCAAATCCCACCTCTGACACTTAATTAGCTGAGTCACCCTGGTCAGGTCACTTAATTTATTATTCTGAGTGTTTGCTTATCTTTAAAAAATGATGGAGTTGGGACAGACGGCCTCTGGCTACCCGATCCTCTGACCCTGGTCCAATGAGCCAAGAGGAAGTGAATAAGACCTCCAGGTCACAAGGATGATGGTGACGATGACTACAATGTCCTTTCTAGGTTGTGAGCTTCCTGAGACAAGGTACCATGTTAACTTTGCTTTTGTCCTTGCTCCATCAGAGTCAAAGGCACAGTAGATGCTTGATAAATATTTGTTGAATAAATAAATGAATCGTGATAGGGATGATGATGGGAGTATGAGTTATGAAGATGAAGATCAAGATGGTGGTGACAGTTGAGATGGTGGTAACTGTGATGATGGTTTTGGATAACAATGTGGGCCAAACCAGGTGGGTCCTGTGGTCAGAGGTGGGGTCTGGCAGGGGACACCCCAGAGGTTTAGAGCTAGGCAATGTTGGGCAGTGGAGAGAGGGAAAAAGGAAGTCCTTCTCCAATCTGGGCCTCAGTTTCCTTGACTTTAAAAAAAGGATGGGGGTTGGGTAAGCTGACCTTTAAGGCCGCTTCCAGTTCTAAATTCTATGGTCCCAGGAGCTAACCCCAGCTTTCTCTCCTCTGCATCTGCCGATCAGATTCCAACCTGTGCTCAAAGGCTGCCTCTCACAGCCTCCCTCCCTCCCTCCCCTGCCAGCTGCTTAATAGAGGTTTCCAGGTCGGGGTTTCTGGCACTGAATTGTATTGTAACAGGCTTAACTCATGTTTTTAACTATTTGCTGTGATGATTGCATTTTTAATGGGCTGTGTGGCCCCCCGAGGGCCTTAAAGAGGCAGCACAGGGAGGCTTATAAATAAAATTATGATGATTATTATCAACAGCGTCTTCTTTCATTAGATCTGGGTTTGAATACAGGTTCAAGCAGCCATAAACAGTAATCCGGAGAAGCGGCTGACAGCTCCATAGTACCACTATTATGATTTTATTTTTAAATGTTACTCTTGCTTTCTGGTTAACTGTTCTTCCAGGGAGCCCCAGAAAAACCTTGTCAAAATTTCAAATTCCTACTGCCTCTTCTTTCCTCTTCCCTTCCTCCAGCTTCCTTCTTTTTTTTCCTGATCTTTCCTTTATCTCTCTTGGCCTCCCTCCCTTCCTCTCTTCCTTCTTTCCTCTTCCTTGCTTTTGCCCTCCCTTCCTCCTTCCCTCCTCCCTTCCTTCCTCCCTTCCTTCCTTCTTTCCTTCCTCCCTCCTTCCCTCCCTCCCACCCTTCCTCCCTTCCTTTCTCCCTCCCTCCCTTCATCTTTTCCTTCTTTCCTTCCTTCCTTCCTTCCTTCCTTCCTTCCTTCCTTCCTTCCTTCCTTCCTTCCTTCCTTCCTTCCCTCCTTCCTTCCTTCCCTCCTTCCTTCCTTCTTACCTTCCTTCCTTCCTTCCTTCTTCTCTTTCATTCTGTCCCTCATTCCTCTCTCTCCCTCTACTATTCCTTAGGATCTTAATTTCATTTTGAGCTCTTCAGCAGTTTCTCTGAAAGAAAACAGCTGTGAGGCTCAGAGTCACAGAGGAAATATATTTTTTTGACGACTTTGCAGATTTTCCCTCTCTATGAAAACTGCAGCTCCACTTATTTATTTATTTACTTAGTTTGCCTTCCTTCCTGTCCCCTTTCCATTCAGCTCAGGGACACTTGGGAACAGCAACAAGGTTGGCCACTTGCCCAGGTGGGATTCTAGGCAGAAAAGGTAGACAGAGGGAAAGATCATGTGGGACTGGTTGTACCCTGGAGGGAATGACTGCTGAGTCTCTTCTTCCTCACTTGAAATGACAAAGACATGTGACTTTGGTGGTTGGGGAAGGTGCTAAGTACGAAGACTTGTCTTGAATCTCCCACTTGGCCATGTCCTGATGTAGAGAGGGGAAAGTCCTATTTATCCAGCCATAGCCCACAGGCCCAAGATGGGAAGGGTTGAACCTTCAGGTTCTGCTTAGGTCAGAAGCTAGTCTATGCCAAGTTCTTGTCAAACTCAAACCCTAACCCCAGATCATACTGCTACCTAGAACCCAAACCCAACTCATATTCCAAATTATATCCTGACTCTTAACATGGATCCCAAGTCAGAGCCCTCAAATAAGTCATAATTCTAATTCAACAGCCTATCTCAGACATAGTCCAAAGCCACAAACTTGAACATAGACCTACTGATAATTCTGTCATTCAAACTAAATCCCCAACAAGAAACAGAACCTAGATCCTAGCCCCAACTCTAAACCAAGCCATGACTGTGCTGCTAAGACTGAGTCCAGCCCCAGTCCAGCCCTTGATTATAAACTTAACTTTATAAATTGAACTTGTGCCCTTTCTCTAACCTGAAGCCTACCTGTGCTATATACTTTGCTGGCAGCTCTTACCTTAACCCCCCTCTGTCTCCCACAGTCACTATTCTGGTGGCATCAGATCTGAGCACTAACCCTGACCTGAGCAACAGTCATTGTCTTGACCATGAACCTAAATAGGGCCTGAATGGCAGCTCTATTAGCTCCTGCCTGATCTGTACCTGAGCTGGACCCCTAAAGCCAGCAGCCACCCAGAGCTGGCCATAAGCCTTATGCCCCTTGACAAATGGCCAAGGGCATATTCTTAAGATCCCAATTTCATTTTGAGCTCTCCAGCACTTTCCCTGAAAGAGAACAGCTAAGAGACTTAGCCCAGCCATCATCTAGATTTTCATGGTGGGATTTTTACGCCAGTGGATGGCAGAGGTCTGACAGAGTTAGAAGAGACCTCTGATCCCTATCTGAACAAGAGTCCCTGCTACAACTTTTCTGGTTGGTTATCTGGCCTTTCTTTGAAGACCTCTAGTGACAGAAAACTCACTACCTCCAAAGGCATCTTGGTTCCCTTTGGAACAAGCTCTCACAGTTGCTTCTCCTTACACTGGCCTGGGATTTACCTTTCACTGACTTCCACTCATTGATCAGAATAGGAAATTTAAATTCTTGAGAACAGCAGTCTCATCCCTGCCCCACAAATCTACTTTTTTCCAGGCAAAATACTCTCCAACAGACAGACTCACACAAACAAACAGACACACAGACAGACACATACAGACACCCACACAGACACAGACACACAGACACAGACACAGGCACACACACACACACACACACACACACACACACACAGTCACACACATTTTTCCCAATCCTGCCCCGCCCACCCCCTACCCCCGGCTACACTCCAACTTGTCAATGTCCTTTTTAAAATGTGGTGTCCATACCTGAACACAGAATGTCAGATGGGGTCTGACCTGGGCAGAGGACAGCAGAATGGCCACCTCCCTTACTCTGTTCACTGTTTATCTCCATTCATTCATTCACTCTCTCATTTATTCATTCAGAATCATTTATTAAGTACCTACTATATGCTGAGCACCATGCTAGGAGATGAGCATATGAAAGCAAAAGAAACAGGTTCTTCCCTCGAGGAGTTTATATTGGGTTGGAGGAAACAACACAGAAATAAAAAAAGGAAGAGATGCAAACTATCTACAAGGGAAGGGACCACTTTAGGCAGAGGACCAGGGATCATTGGGAGCTTGGAGGCCCAGCAGTATGGAAGAACCCAGGCCAGATGTTGTTCCCAGTTAAGCATCTCTAGAGTCACTTGAAACCCTCCTCATGCCATCCCCCACCCCCCTCAGAGGAGCCCTCTCCTCAGCAGGAACCAGAGAACCAGAGCTTAGAGCTGGGAGGGACTGCAGAGAAAATTAGTTTAACCTCTTCATTTCAAGATGGAGGAAATTGAAGCCCAGAGACAAGAGAAATGACTTGGCCAAGGTGATGGTGAGAATAGAATCCAGGTCTCTGGGCACTTGGCATGGGCTCCTTCCAACTACTCTCCCTTCTCCTTGGCAATGGAAATACCTGCCTGTTGGGAGGTAGGATTGTTTACTAGAGTCTCCACTTCTCCAGGGCTGAACCTACACATAAGCAGAGTAAGTGGCCACCTACTTAGTTAGATTGGGCAGCACCAGAATGGTCATCCTGCCCAATAATCTCTTTCGGTCTGAAATGTCTCAACTGGAGTTTCATTCCTTGGGGCAAAAGCTTTGAAGGCTCTTGGGGAGAGAATAAAGGCCATTCAGAGAAGTAATACACAATCTCATTATCATTACCTTAGTGGAGAGTAGTTTGGCCCCCTAAAAGATAACATTGAGATGAGGCAAAGAAGACACAAGGCAGGTCAGCACCTGTTATTGAGGAAGCAAAGGAGTCTATGCCATATTTCCTGAACTTGCCCCACCTCCAGGCTATGACTGGACACTGGACACTTATGACTCTCCTCCTAGAGTGCCCTCTCTCCCACCCTCACCCCCATCTCTGCTCAGATCAAAGGTCATCACTTCCAGGAAGCCTTCTCTGATTTCCTCCAATCAGCTATGACCTTGCTCCTCTGCTTCCTTGGGCAGTGCAGTGGAAAGAGAATTGACTCTGGAGTCAGGGAGTTGGGTTTGAATTTTATTTCAGTTGCTTCCCATCCCTGTGATCTTGGGAAAGTCATTGAATAATCAATAAATAAGCATTTACTACACTCTTACTATGAGCCAGGTACTGTGCTATGGATACAAAGAAAAAAATGAAAGAATCTTTGCCCTTGAGGCTCAAGGAAACACATTCTAATGGAGGAGACAACATGAATATATGTGTGTGTACACATAGGTATCTATACACATATGTACATGTACACACATACATATAAATGAATGTGCATGAATGTGTCTAGATAGATGGATGGGTGGAAAATAGATGATGAAGAGATGGGTAGAGAGATGATAAACAAATAGATAAATGGTAGATAGATAGATGGGCAGGTGGATAAATATGATAGATAAATAGATGCTAGGTAGATCAATGATAAATAGATGGATAGATAGATAAAAAGATGGATGGATGGATGGACAGATGGATGGATAGGAAGTATCCTGGGGATTTCATTGCTATGGGGAACTCCTAGGTGAGGAAACTCCTACCAATGCAGGCTGGCACCTTCTTTTGCAACTAAAAGACTTGGAGTGCTGCCTGGAACACCAAGAGCTTAAGTGCCTTGCCAGGCTCAGTACTTCGGTATTTGCCAGTACTTCAGAGGAGGGATTTGAACTCGGGTCTTCCTGGCTCTTCACTCCAACAAGCTTCCTCTTTTTTCTCCCTCTCCCTCCATCTCCTTGGGCCTCAATGTTCTCATCTGTAAAATGAGGTAAATTGGCTTATGACCTCTGAGGTCCCTCCTAGCTCTGGGTTTATGATCCTAGGAGAGTTTGGTGTTTGACAGGATCCAGAGGGGGCAGAGACCATGTCATCTCTGCGTCGGTGCCCCACATAGTGCTCTCTGTAAACAATAAGTGCTTAGTCAGTGCTGATCGATATTGTCTCTGCTTTGTCAAGATTCTCCTCTTCCTCCTTCTAGTCTTAACACAGACCCAGGAAGCGTGCCCTGGAAGAATCTCCTCAGGTGGAAGGAAGCTCTCCCGAAACCTGGTTTGTATCTCTTCCATTCTTTTTTTTTTGAGGCAAACAGGGCTAAGTGACTTGCCCAAGGTCACACAGCTAGTGAGGGTCTGAGGCCAGGTTTGAACTCAAGTCCTCCTGACTCCAGGGCCAGCGCTCTATCCACTGGGCTACCTAGCTGCCCCTCATCCTGTTCACTTCTAAGTGTTTATGATTTAAAGCTGGATGGGACTTTTACATTCATTTAGTTTAACTTCCTGATTGTACAGTTGAGGAAACTGAGACCAAGAGGGAGGAAGTGACTTTATCTAGGTTCTCCTGGTAGTAAATGGCAGAGCTGGGATCTTCTGATTTTTGTTTTCTCTCTGTCCCCTATGAATGTAGCATCGATGGTATCACAGGACATTGCCAACACTGCCAGACTCAGCCAATGCAGTGCTTGCTTTTGCTCAGCTGATTTTTTTCCTCCCTCTTCCTTTTTTATTCTTTGTTATAATGGATGGCTCTTGGGGGAGGGGGAAGGATGTATTTAGAAAGAAAGGTGATATAAAAAACAAAAGCCATCAGCAAAAATGACACATTTTCAAAAAGCAAATGTAACCCCAGTCCCTGCCTTATCTCCCTACTAGACAGTGAGGTGGGTGATGGCTGGGACTATAGCATTAAGGTTGTACCCTCACCCTTGCTCGCCCCATTCCAAACACATTCTGAGCACATAGCCCATTGCACAGGATGTGTCTAGTGAATGCTTGCTGAAATAGAAACTGAATTCACATTTGGGGAGCCCCCAGCATGGATCTGGGCAGCTAGGAGGATAGGAAGATGATAGCTGGAATCGGAGTGAGGTCAGGGGGCGAAGGATCAAAGCTTTAGAACCTTGAAAGGACCTTGGATGTCATCTAGTCTGTCTCATTTTACAGTTAACTGTTAAGTGACTTGCCCAAGGTCACACAGCTAGTAAGTGGCAGAGACAGGATCTGGACCCATGCCTTGTTATTCCAAATGCAGAAGGTTGCAGACAGGGGCAGAAAGACAAACAGAAGAGATGAAGATTCACCTTCCACCTGTCAATTTTTCCGAGGGTCAGCCCAGTTCTCATCCACACATCTCCTGGCTGTGTGACCTCAGGCAGAGAATGTCACCTCTCTGGGCTCCTTCGGCTCATCTGCTAAATGGAGATCATTGTGCCTGCCTGTGACTTGCCTCCTGGGCACGTTGTCAGGCAGTGCTACAGAAACCCAGGTATGAGAGCTCAGATCCTGCTCTAACAAGCCCCAAGGGACTGTCCAAGGTCCTTAGCCAGTCAGGAACTTACTTAGTGGTATCAAATACTGCCTACAATAAGTGGGCCACTGGTGAGGCTGGGGAAACAGCGTTACTCTACAGAATGGGTTTTTTTTTGGCCAGGTATGGTATCTATTGGCTGCAATGGGCTTTCACAGGCCTGTAGAATGGCAGATCTGGAAGGGGCCTGAGAACATAAAACAGAAGATCAGACCTGGGAGGACCACAGAACATAGACCACAGACCAGTGTAAGACCTGGGAACACCATACATAGAACAAAAAATGTTAGGGCTAAAATGAAACAAACAAGAGAGAGAGAGAGAGAGAGAGAGAGAGAGAGAGAGAGAGAGAGAGAGACAGAGAGACAGAGAGAGAAAGAGACAGAGACAGAGAGTCAGAGAGACCTTAGAACATAGAGTACATGTTCTGGGAGAGCTGGGAGGGACCTTAGAATATAGAACAGAATGTAAGAGCCAAAAAGGATCACATGAATCAATTAACTCAAAGTTCTTATTTCACAGATGGGAAAACTAAAGCCTAGAGAGGGTAATGACTTGACCAAGGTCACACAGTTGGAGCTGGGACTAAGCAGGGCTACTGAATCCCCCAGCCCAGTACTCTTTACCCTACATCACAGGTATATTTAAAGACTCCCACTCAAATAACTGAGTGCCATTCTCTCTGTGAATCATTATTTGGATAGGATACAGGAAAATAATGATTGAATCGGGCCCCACGATCTAGCTATCTTTTTGGGTTGGGTGTAAATGTATTCAATGAAGATGTACCTGGGAGTCTGAAGGCAGGACCATCAAGCAGAGCTGGATGGCCAGGAAACTTAACAATAGATTAAAAGCCAGGCCAGTTGTACCCAGGCACAGGGAGGGAAGAAGCGTGAGCAATAAGAGGAAAAGATAGGATGAGTCACCGATGAGAATGGAGGCGCCAACAGGAGGCTGAACAGTTTGGAAGTCGAGGGTGGGGGCTGAGAAGGGCTAATTCAGAAGGATTTCTGGGTGTTGGAACTAGAGAAAGAAAGGAGAAATTTGGGGAATTCAGAATGCAGACATGAAACCGGGGTGGGTGGGTGGAGGAGGGTGTGAATGGAGAATCAGTGGAAAATGATCTTGCTCCCTCAAGGACCAGGAAAGCTGAGGATTTGGGGGGCTATAAAGAAGGGTGAGCAAGGGATCTCAGGGGGCTGGGTCAGTGAAAGACCTGGGACCTGAAACTATGCTGGATTGGATGCTTTGTTAAGTGAGACACCTCCACTACAGGAAGAAAGTCAATTTGTACCTAACACAAATGTCAGAGTTTTGAGCGTAGCCCTTCTCAGACCACATCTGGAACATGGCACATAGTTCCCAGTGTCATGTCCTGAGAAGGACAGTGATGAGTTGCTGTTCAAGCAGAGGAGGGTGACCTAGACGGCGAGGGGACTGGAAAACATGCTTTGGGGGATCAGAAGAAGGAACTGGGGCTATTTAGTCCGAAGAAGGCTTAAGTGGGACATGATCACTGACTTCAAGCATTTGAAGGGTTGTCATGGAGAGGAGGGATTAGTTTTGGTTCCACATACACCAAAGGATAGAATGTGGACCATTCCTTTCTGGGCGCCATTCCTAATTCTGGGGACATTCTCTAACATGTCACAACAGCCCCCTGACACTGGAAGTCCATTCTTCCCCCTGACGATTCTCACACTGGAAGTTCACTGTGCCCCTGTAGCCCCTTCTTCTGATTAGCTGGTTCCTCCCACAACTTCCATTTTAAGGAAAATGCCCAGACTAGCCATGCCTTCAAGCCTTTCCTGGCTTCACTCCTGACTTTCTCTGTCATAGCCCTGGGCTCATGCCTTCTCTCCCACTCACCCCTTTCAGCTTCCTTTTATGCCAGATCTTCTCCCATTAGAATAGGCTCTTTCTGCTTGTATTACTATTCCCACAGTGCCTAGCACAGTGCTTTGCTAATAGTAAGCGCATTTCATCTTTGTATAAGGAAACATTGTCTAACAATGAGTGGTCCCAGTGAAGCATGGAGTGATGGACTTAGAATCAGGAAGACCCAGGTTCAGATCCTGCTTCCGATTATTGGCTGTGTGACCCTGGGCAAATTAATAACCTCAGTTTTCTCACCTATAAAACACGGATGATAATAACTGTGACAAAATGAATATTGCAAACTTACAAAGAATAATCTTGGCCACAAAGAAGAGATATAAAGACAATTCCTCCTCCCCCTCTTTTGCAGACGTGGGAGGTGGGGAAGTGGGGGATCCTACAGGTGTGCAAAATTGCAGCTTTTGGGAGTCCCTCACCCCCAGCTTCCCGGGGGTGGTTTGTGTGAGTCCTTGTCCATAGGGATAGGGTGGACTGGAAGGCTTTTGGAGGAGTCATGATCAGTTTGAAGATTCCATAGCCAGAAGGGCTTGTTCACCATTGTCCAAGACTGGGAGAAGACGGTGATGGATCATTTCTCCTGGATGTTCTTGGAGGCCCCAAGGTTGGCCTTTCCTTATGGTAATAAGACCATGATACTAGAGCCCCCAACAAAGTCTGCATAGAGCCATGATGGATATTGTTGGTCTTGGATTCCAAAGACCTGAGAAGTCATTTTCCTCTTTTGGATCTCAGTTTCCCCTTCTGCAAAGTGGGCACAGCATAAATTCTACCTACCTCATAGAGGTGCCATGATGAAATTACTTTGCATCATAGAAAGGAGTTGATTATTATTATTATGATTAGGGTGATTCTGTATTCAAAGCATAGCTTAATGATGTGGGAACCCCTAACCTTTGTAGGTGTGGCCTCTAGAATTCCTCTCTGGGTTCAGTTTTGGGAATTCTAGAATCATGGATCTGAATGAGGCCTCAGAATTTACGTAATCCAGCCTATCATGTGACAAATGAAGAAACTGAGGCCCAGCTCAGAGAAATCACTTATTCAGGGTCACAGTATATACAGGGGGAAAGTCAGAATTAGCTCTCTCCACCACTTCCCTAAGCACTCTAGGTCTCACAGAAAGCCAGAGCTGGGATGGATCTCAGAGAATATCCTTGTGCCCCCACCCTTTGACAGAGGGTCCCTTCTGATTAGCCATGTATTCTAAGGCTTCTCCCAGCTTTGATATTCTATGTTCTACATTCCTTTTCAGGCTAGACATTTTGGGTTCTAGGTTGTAAGACTACTTTCAGGTCTGACATTCTGTGTTCTAAAGTACCTCCCAGATCTGATAGTCTATGTTCTAAGGTGTCTTCCAGCTTGGATATTCCATATTCTGCAACCTCTTTGATTCTGCAGCCTGCCCAGATCTGTGTGGTGTTTGCTTCTAGTGTTTGACCCTCTCCACACTCCACCCACCCCCCATACACACACACACACACTCACACACACTCACACACACTCACACACATACACACACTCATACACACTGACACACACACACACACACACACACACACACAGATTCTCCCTGCCTCCCCAGATCTCGTTGCTCACTGCTGGGCCTTCCCATTAGCCTGATCAGCAGCTCTGAAGGTTGCGTGATCTCCCCTGGGGTTCTAGTCATTCCTGGTCTGGGCCATCCCACACTGCTGCCAACTGAGCTCTAGGAATGACAAACAATGGTGTGCGCGCGCGCGCGCGTGTGTGTGTGTGTGTGTGTGTGTGTGTGTGTGTGTGTGTGTGTGTGTGCATATGCATGTAAGAGTGTGTGCTCAAGCAGGAGGGTGTGTGCCCCCCTCTTGTATGTTTTTAAAAACCGCTGCTGCTTGGGGGCCCCACTGCTGAGAGCTGAAGCAGAGAGGGGAGACAGAGAGCACTATTCTAGGATCATCTTCTGAGCAAAAAATATATATCTATTCCATGTCAAAAAGAGCAGGGAGGCTTCAAAGACTCCCAGGTGAGACACAGAATAAAATGCTCCATCTTTATTTTATTGTGTGTATGTGTGTGTGTGTGTGTGTGTGTGTGTGTGTGTATGTATGTATGTATTTCCCTTCTGTCTCTACTCTGGGAAGACAGGCAAATGTAACCATGGCAACCCCGGGCCTCTCAAAGCAGCCTGACCAGTGAGGCCGGTTCTGACCTCTGCGGGCTAGCGGGACTGGACCTCAATCTGCAGGAGACCCTGTCCCAGGTTCCCTGGGTCCTGATCCAGTCCCCCACCCCACCCATAGAGATCAAAGGCTTGGGTGTGATACAGTGGAAAGAGGGTTTGGGTTTGGGTTCAAATCCCAGCCCTGCCATTTGATGACCTGTGGGACCATGGGAAAGTCACTTGGCCTGTGTGGGACTCAGTTTCCTCTTCAATAAGAATAAGGGGTTGGACTCATTGGTCTCTAAGCTTCCTAATGGCTGTCAATATATTTTTCCATGATTATGATGTATGTGTATAGGAGGCAATATGTCTGTATGAATGTGTATAGGTGTGTGTGCATGTGTGTTTGTGTGTGTAAGTGAACGTGTGTTGTTTTTCAGTCACTTCAGTCATGTCTGACTCTTCCTGACCCAATTTGGGGTTTTCCTGGCAAAGATACTGGAGGGGTTTGCCATTTCTTCCTCCAGCTCATTTTACAGATGAGGAAACTGAGGTAAACAGGGTTAAGTGACTTGCCCGGGGTCACACAGCTAGTGTCTGAGTCTGGATTTGAATTCACTGACTCCCGACTCCAGGCGTGGTGCTTTATCCACTGTACCACTTAATGTTAAGGGATGTATGTCTTGTCTAGTACTCGCCAGCCATGGTGTAGGTAGGGTAGTGAATAGAGAGCTAGACCTGGAGTCAGGAGCACTTGGGTTCAAATTCTACCTCAGACACTATTAGCTGTGTGGTCCTGGGCAAGTGACTTACCTTCTGCCTGCCTCCGTGTCATCGTCCACAAAATGTGGATAGTAATAGCATCTACTTCCCAGGGTTGTTTGGAAGGATCAAATGAGATATTTATAAAACGTTTCACAAACCTTAAAGTGTTATATAAATACCAGCTATTATTGCAATATCTAATGATTTATTTATATTACGTATTGTGTGTGTGAGGGGGAGACACAGAGAGAGAGATGGAGAGAGACAGAGACAGAGACAGAGAATGTATACATACCTCTTTCTGTGGGGATGTGTACGATGTGTGTGTCCTTCCTATAGGGTGTGATTTCAGGAGTGCTGGGAAGACCAATGAAGGCCTCAAATCCCTCCTCTTCTCTCCTGGCCCTAATCCCAGGCTGACCACACCCTGAGCTCCTTTTCCCAAGGGAAGGGACCTTTCTTTTCAGGGCAGAGCTAAAACTTACCATGTTCCTGCCCCTGGGAGAGGAAACTCTGCAACTGTCATACTGAGAAATAGAAATGATTTCGGTAGTTGTATAAATACTGGACATATAATAGGTCATTAAGGTAAAGAAGACTGTCTGGATCATGCCTCTAGAAGGGTGACAGTGAGGCAGCCAGTCTTGTCCTCGGGAGGGAGGCGATATAGCATAGTGCAGGACTTGGGTCAAATCATGGATTTGGGTCAAATCATGCTTCCTATAAGAGAAAGGGGGAGGTGGGGAAGAAAGAAGCCTTTGTACAGCATCTACTGTGTACTAGGAACTGTACAAGTATTACCTTGTTGGATCCTCACCATAATCCTTTGGAAAATTCCCATTTCACAGTTGAGAAAGCTGAGGCAAACAGAGGCTAAGTGACTTGCTTAGGGTTGCATGGCCAGGGTTTGAGGCCAGGTCTTCCTGACTTTAGGCCCAGTCCTCTATCCACTGAGCCACTTAACTGCCTCTATGAGCTATGTCACCCTAGGGGAGTCAATTAACCTCTCTGAGCCTCTATTTCCCCCATATATAAAATGATACCTAACTACAAGGGGCATCACGAAACATTGGACAGAAAGCTGGCCTCAACACCAGGGAGACCTGGTGTTGTCAAGTCTCACCTCTGGCACATACTGACTATATGGCGCTGGGTATGTCACTTAACCCCTCAATGCTCTAGACAGCTAATACTCTAAGTCACAGAGGAGAGGCTTCCCTCTACCCAAGTTTAATTCTACCAGTGCACCAAATGTAGTTTCATTCCACCAATGAAAACATGCATCCAATGCCTATCCCTACTACTTAACACACAGGATTGTGGTGAAGAGGAATTGAGAAAATGTTTATAAAATGAGTCACAGACTTTAAAGTGCTATATAAAAGTTGGCTGGTTTTTATTATTATTAGTTATTATTAGTGTTTTCTTCAAAGATAGACTATGGGCTGGAGAGTGGTGCTGGGAATATTCATTTACTTGTATTCTTGTGAGATGGGGCAGCTGGAGACATTCTCTACCTAAGGAATAAAATCAGAAAAGGAGACTGACATTGCCCTTCTTCCTTGAGCTCACACAGCGGAGAAACAACTGTCTATCTGTTTGAAAGCTTATCTATGTTCTATTTAAATGTGTGTTTAAATGTTCCAGAGGGGAAAGAGGGCATAGTGCCTTTAAGAAGCAGACTTGGGAAGCCAGCTTGAGTAGTTACAGGATAATTTTGGCAATTCAATACAGAGTTGCTTTTATGCCATCTGTGGGCTTAAAAGGCAAGGAATTAGGCAGGAGAGCAGTCAAGTGAAGAAAGGGTTCTTTTCCTGATTGGAAAAAGACAGTCATGGGGGAGTCATGAACTCTGGATGCATGCATGCTGCATGCCCATATTTCTTCTCTCCTTAGGCTGACAATCAGGGTTTTGGAACAGCTTGGCCTCTCTAGCCTTTTGCTACATGTTCACAGCATATTAGAGAGAATCTGTCCTGAAGACTTGAAGAACCATAGCTGAAAATGGCTGAAAGGGCATGCTAACTCCCAGTGACTGGGAAGCTATTTATAAAGTCTTGGGGTTTTTTGATACCCAAAGTAGTGCTTATACATGGACACAGTGAGTAAGACGTGGTAACAGTTTCTCCTTAAAGCTGAATAAAGAAAATCAGATTTAGATTAAGTAATGATTAAAAACAGTTGAAATTTAATGAGGAAGGTACCAAATTGTGCTTAGGTATTTTTTTCTTTAAATCTCACCTAAATGGAATCTTTCATGAACTATTATGCATATGTTAGCAATTAATAATTAATTAACATGTTAGCTTTGAAAGCTAAAAATCTATAAAGTAACAGTAAATGTCACACATTCCAAAAAACCAGAATTTAGAAGCAAGACAAAATGAGCAGTACTTGTTCAGTATGAATCTTTGACATTTTAAAATATTATGTAGAATTTGTGGCAGAACTTATAACATTCATAGAATTAGAGATCTTTCCCTAATTAGGAGGGACCTTGCGGACTGTGCCCTCCAACTCCAACATTTTGCCAATAAAGCAACTGAGGCCCAGAAAGAGGTAACCTGATCCAATTCGTACAGCAAATCAGTGGCAGAAACAGGATTGCAACCCAGTTTTACTGACTCCCTCCCAGTCCAGGGCTTGGTGTATCAATTCATTCTGACATTCTCATCCTTGGTTTTCACTTGAGAGGAGCTCAGCCTTAAAGTGGCTGAACCAGCCACAAGAATAAATCACTGACCCTGAGGGAGCTCCATGCTGATAATCCAGTGAGGCCGATATTTGAATACATCTCAAACGCCAATTGAAGGCATCACAGCGAGAAGTCAGACCCTGGGGAAGCTATCAGCAACTCAGCAATTCCAATTTATGCTGGAACGCTAACTCCACTTACCGATGAGATTGTACTGAGCTGGGGTGTCCTATGATTAAGGTTCTCGCCCCTTCTGAAATGCAGAGAGTGTGACACGGTGGATATTATGGACCCATTTGGTAGAACAGTGGAGTGGGGGTAAGGGTCCTCCGTGGGATCTCTGATTTGAACAGCTACTGATACTTAGAGCATCCCCATAGTCAAGAAACTGCTGCCTACAACTGTGCAGCACCCCCAGATGAGTTGACCCCCCTGCCCCCCAGTACATCCCTTCTTGGCAGCAGGCACAGCATGGAGTGTGTGCTGTGAGGACACTGAAATATCATTTTGAAATGTTAATATATCACTGGTGTGCTGTCTGTCACACAGAACCCCCAAAGACACCAGGCCCATTCCTGACATGCAGCCTGTGTTCAGGCTGTCTCTGGGCCTCAATTGTTCACCCTCTCCTCTGTCTCGAGGACGTCTACAGCCTCTCATCCATCCCAGCACAGCTCAGATCAGAGCCCATCTCCTCCAGGAACAAGAAGAACGATCATAACTCCCCTAATTCTCTCACCCTTTAAGGTTTCAAAATGTCTTCTTCACAACGAATCAAGTATTACTGCCCTTGTTTTAGGGAAAGGACTCAGGGCCATACAGCTAGGAAGTATAGAAGCTGGCATTTGAACTCAGGTCTTCCGACTCTAAGAAGCTCGTTAGACTACCCTGGGCTGTCTGTTATAGAAATAATAACAACTCCGGCTTCTCTGGAACTTGGAGATTTACAAAGTGTCTTCCTCACAACCATGCTGTGGGGTGGGTCATATCAGTATTATTTTCCAAAGTTGCACAGTTTTTTGACTTCATGATGCAAGTGTGACTTCCACCAGTGATGATAGCAGCGCCATCCCCCCCACTTCTCCTCATCCCAAAGGAAACTTGACCATGTCCTCCCATTGATTCTC
The DNA here is from genome assembly GCF_011100635.1 of Trichosurus vulpecula. Lineage (NCBI taxonomy): Eukaryota > Metazoa > Chordata > Mammalia > Diprotodontia > Phalangeridae > Trichosurus > Trichosurus vulpecula. Next base: position 34,373,680 of record NC_050580.1, on the reverse strand, counting down.
CATGGGAGTCTACCAAACACACTAGGCTCCTTTACAGGTGATCTGTCCTACCAACAGGGGTCTTGGGATGCCTTAATGAAATCACAGCTCTGGTGCAAAAAAATTTATTATTATGGTGAGGGAGGAGTGGGAAGGAAGGAGAGAATTTGGAACTCAAAATTAAAAAAAATAAATATTAAAATATCTGTTATTATTAGCTCCAAAACTTCAGATTAGGAAATTGTGTTACTTGTTGAGGATTGCATAGCTCAGTGCCTTACCTGACCATCTCCCTGCTCCAGTCTTTACTGTTCTCTCCCTCTTGTGAAACCCTGAAACTTAATATCTGTACCCATTTTTTCCTTTTCTGGTATATCAAGTTTTGTCAAAGGTTGAGTCCTGAGGGTCTAAGGCCTTGGCACAGTGGGGAGAATATTTAATTTGAAAATAGAAGGTATGATTTTGAATCTTGGCTCTGCCATGAATCATGATCCCAGGCAAATCACACCTCTGTGAACATCATTTTTCTCAACTATAACCTGGGTATAAGAATTCTTCTGCTACCCATCTCACAGAGTCATTTAAAGAAGAGCATTTTGTCAATGGCATAACGTGGTTGGAGGTCACCTAGGGCCATAGAAGGAGCCCTGGCTCTGGGGTCTGGGGTCCTGGGCTCAAATCCCACCTTTGTCACTGACTTCCTCTATGTCCTCCATGACCTTGGATAAGTCATTTGGCCTCCCCTGACTTCAGTTTCCTCATCTGTAAAACGAATGAAGCTCCAGACTAGATTGCCTCCAAGGTCAGCTATAAATATGGTCTTCCAATAGGTGTAAATGCCAGCTGTTCTTATGAAGCCAAGAGAGGGGGAGAGGGGGCATTTGCCCATCACCTGGGAGGGAGACTACTTCCCCTCTTTCAGTGTGGCTCCCTACTGCCCATAAGACAATAGACATATTCCTTAGCCTGGCACTCTCTCTAGTCTGGTTCCAACCTCTTTTTCTAGCATTTATCACACACCAGTCCCTCATTGAACATGGTACATTCTATATTCTACATTCTAGATCATTCTATATTCTAGATCAATGTCTGGATCCTCCCCTGTACTCTACTTCTCCCTCCAACCCCTTTGTACATCTCTGCCTGGAATGTGGTCCCTACCGTCCAACTACCTCCAACTTTCCAAATCCTCTGTCTTTAAAGCCCAGCTCAGGCAACCTCCTCCAAGGCGTCTTCCCTGATCTTACCACTTGAAAGTCTTCTCTACCTACTCGAATTTTCCTAGAGCTCTCTGGCTGGAACCCCATGCCCCTTACCACATTTTGATTAGAAGTATTCATCTGGATACTTGACTGTAAACTCCCTGAAGACAGGGCTGGCATCATTTTCCATCATCGTCTCCCCTAAGATGTTTATACTTGGCACACAATAGAAGCAAATATAGCTAGATATGAACATCATGTCACTCCTATCATAGCTAGACTGCAATCTTCCTGAGGGCAGCAACTGTTCTTTTTGCTCTTACCTTTGAATTCCTAGCACAGTACCTGGCACGTGGTAAGCTCTTAATAAATGTTTGTTGATTTATTATATTGTATGAGTGATTGTTGATTTGAATCATATTCCAACATGCTTGTTTTCTTTTATTGGGAGGAATGAACCATTTCAATGCCCGGCTCTTTCGGCATCCTGCCGACTGGCTCAGCCTCAGAAGTCCTCAGTTACAAGGGGGCTGCCTACACCTGCACAGTGAGCTCTGGGACATACAGAGCTCTACCATCCTCTGAGACCGGTCTCTCTGGGAGTGTGCCCAGTCCTATTTGAGGCTCTGCTTGGCTGGAGGCTGGTAGAGGAGAGAATGTGGGCTTTGCCCTGGGGGAGCTCCCAATCTGTCTAGGGGAAAAGGGCATAGGGAACAGCCAGAGACGGGGGAGAATGACTAGTCTTTGTCCTTCATGGAAGGGCAGGGAGAGGCTGCTGAGTCTGTGTCTCTGAAATTCAAAGGTCAGCTCTAGAAAGCTGAGTGTTTCTTTCTCATTGGGAGCTAAAATGTGCTGGTCTGGGGGCAGTTTAAAGAGTACTAGATCAGGAGCCAGGAGGTCTGCGTCTCTATTCCTCTTCAGCCTGGGATTAACTCTATAACACTGGGCAGGTCACAATCTCCTACAGCCTCTGTTTCTGTATCTGCAAAATGGAAATTAGTACTACTATTACTAATAATAATAATCTGCAAAATGGGCTTATACAGAATGTGGATGGGGTGCATTGGCATACGTTGGGCCACATCCTTAAGGGGAAGGAGAAAGACCAACGGTAGGGCTAGCCCAAGGCGGGCCGGCACACCTGGTCCATTCTTTATGTGTGTTTGTGATTGGTAGGACTAATTGCAAAGCCCTGTCCTGAGGAGCAAATGAAAAAATGTATGCAGAACACTTTGGAAAAAAAACTACCACCTTAAAATGGTCTATAAATGCAGATATTATTTTTTATTTCTATGATTTCTGCCAGATCTGGAGGTCCGTGTTCTGAGGTGCCTCTCAACTCTGATGTTCTATGTTCTGAAGTCTTGTCTAGCTCTGAAATTCTGTGTCCTCCGTTCTGTTGGCTGCACCCTTCATAGCTCTGACATCTCTATGTTCTCAGATCCCTCTCAGCTCTGACGTTCTATGTCTAGCTCTGAAATTCTGTGTCCTCTGTTCTGTTGGCTGCACCCCTTCATAGCTCTGACATCTCTATGTTCTCAGGTCCCTTCTAGCTCAGACATTTAGCTGTTATGTTTTCAAGTCCTTCTAGCTCTTTAACGATGATGATGATGGTGATGGCAGTGGTGGTGGTGATCGCATTTACGAGCTTTTAAAGGTTTGCTAATCACTTTACAGATATCTCATTTTATTCTCGCCACAACTCTGGGAGGTAGGCACTATTATTATCACCCCCATTTTACAGATGAAGAAACGGAGGCAGGCATAATTGAAGTAGTGATTTGTTCAGAGTCACATAGACTGTAAGTATCTAAGGCCGGCTTGGAATTCAGGTTTTCTTGACTCCAGATCCAATGCACTGTCCACTGCACCCTGCCCCCAGCTGCCTCTCCATTCTGTGTCTATGTTCTCAAGTGTCCATTAGTTCTGAAGCTCCATGTTCTACATTCTCAGATCTCTTCCATCTCTGTCACTCTATGTTCTATACTCCAAGGTCTTTTTGGTATTCAATATCTTTTGTTCTAAGGGCCACTTCAGTGCTCACATTCTCTGTTCTATGAGCCCTCCCAAGTTCTGATATTCCTTGATTTCATTATTCTGGAACTAAAAGGAATGTTTCTCCAAAGCTCAGGATTATTATTATTAATAATAACAATAACCTGTATTTCCATAGTGCTTTAATGATTGCCAAACACATTACATACATCAGCTCACCTGAGTCTCATAACAACCCTATGTGGTGGTCGGTACAGGCATTATTATGCCAGTTTTACAGATGGAGAAACTGAGTTTCAGAGATGTTAAAAAGTAAAAGGGTAAGAGCCTCCCCTCTCCTCTCCTCCCTTCCCTGCCCCTTCCCTCCCCCAGTAATCACAAAGAGATGACATTGGCTCCAGCACAAAAGTGGGTTTGGGGAAGGGCACTGTTGTTAAGAGACATGCAGAGGGAACCCAAGAGGGCCAGAGCCAGAGCTGGCCGTGGAGACTCGAAGGAGCCCTCGGCTGCTTGGGCTCCATTCCCCAGAGAGCAGTGCGTGATGTTGCATGCTGAATTAAATGCAAGGCTATGTGTTTCAGGCTATAAAGTGCTCCAGGATCAGAGGTGGAAGGGAACTACGGGCTGCTACCTTTAAGTGGAAAAATGATAATAATAATCACCCTTGACATTGCTACAGTTCTTTATGTGTCTCAAAGCATTTTATATCTTTGAGTCATTGCTCCATCCTTCTGAGGGAAGCAGGGCAAGTGCTATTATCTCCACTTAACCCACAAGGAAACTGAGTTTCCCAGAAGTTAAGTGCTCTGCCCGAGGCTGTGGAAGTCAATGGTGCAGCCAGGACCAGAGCTCAGGACTCTTGACTTCTGGGCTAGTCTCATTCCCAATCCCTGTTGGCCTGTCTCACCTTGCATTTGGAAGTGAGCAGTCCTGGAAAGAAGTCTTATGGATCCACTAGAGTCAGGAGAGAAGCCAGCAGAGGCAGGATATGGGAAAGGGATTCTGAAAGGGGTCCTGGGGACTGCGTGCTGGGGAAGAGGTGGGCTCTGGGAATTGGCAAGTGAGCCCGGCGAGATGACCCAGAAGGCAGCCCGGGAGAAGAGCCTATCAGTGCTCTGTCTCAAAGAGCCTACTTCCTGGCATGGGAGCAAGCAAGGGAGAGGGTGATGGGTGCCAGGAGAAACCACTAGGCCAGCTTCCAAACATCAAGGCCTCCTTGCCCTCCCTCAGACACTCAGCCAGCCATTGCCTGGGGCCCTGATGGGGTGGTCTATCTCTAGATCTGCTCCATTTTTACCACACTGGATGACACTCCTGTCCCTTCACCCTTCAACAGGCCACAGGAATTCTGCACATAGAATGTTGGGATTTCAAGCTAGAAGATCCTCAAATCCAACTGAGGTCTGGAAGCCCCAATTCTCCTGACACCCAGTCCAGTGCTCTTTAACCCCAAGTTGCATGGTACTATTTTGGTCCAGAGGTGCCAGAATGGTGTGAAGATGTTGGAGGACACAGGTTTGAATGTTCCTTATTGTGTGACCTTGGGAAAGTCATTCATCTCTCTGAGCTGCAGACTCCTTATTTGCTGAACAAGGAGGCTGGACTCAACAATCTCTAAAATTCCATCTAACTGTAAGTACTCAGACATCTATGAAGACAGTTTGAAAAGGGGCAGGACCACAATAGTCCTTCCCCTCCTGCTGCATCTCCTGGACACCTGGCTTTGCCTGTTCCTTCCTACATTCATGGGCCTGCTCTGGCTGGAGGTCCCATATCAAGTGTCAGGTCCTTGTCTATTAGCTACTTAGCACCTGGATGACCTTGAATGAGTCTTTTCCTTCCATCTAGTTTCACCATCTGGAACATGAAAGGGTTGGATGAGATGTTCTCTCAGGTCCCTTCCAGTTCTGAATCCCCTGGTCCTCTCCCATATCTCCCTTTTCTGAACTCTTGACGAGGTGTGACTATAAAGTAATGGGCTGGATTCCCTAAGCAACACGCACAAATTCTGTCTTCATGCTTTATAGTCACACCTCATATAGTCTGTGTTACTCATATTGGTGTTCACTCCATTTAATTACAGTCTTCTCATGTGGTTCTCTAACTCTTTCATGACTGTGAGTTCTATCTCCCCAACCAGATCAAGAGCTTCCTGAGGGAGGTCAGGGGCCACTTCTCTTCTTTCCTCTGCCTCCCCCTCTACAGCCACCAAATAGGGGCTGGCACACAGGAGGGGCCCAGGAAGTAGTTTGGAGGATGCAGGCCAGCCTGTAGAAGCCAATTTTCTTCCTTCTTGCTTTTTATTTCTTTCTTGCCTCCACCTCCCTTTCCCCCCTCCTTTCTTCTCCTTCCAAAAAATACGGGGGAAATGGAATTCAGAAGCCTACATTTCCTTGGCTGTTTAAATCTCCCCAAATCAGGAAATGCCACAGAAAGAAAGAGAGTTCTCATGGCAACCTCAGCTCCTCCTCCTCCCAGTCTCTGGGGGCCCAGATGGTGCATTTTTGTTTTCCACTGATTCAGCCAGGAGCCATGGGGTCCTCTGGGCTTGAGAGATGGGGGTAGCTATTGGCACCCTGGACAGCGCCTTGATCTCAGGGCTCCTGTCTTCCCGAATCCTCTTCCAGTGGCTTTGACTGCCACCGATACAATAATAAGACTGATTGTAGAATCATAGCATACCAAAACATAAGGGGCTCTAGGGACCATTCAGTCCTACCATTCTATTGACAGAGGGAAAAATGAGAGGACAAATGTGGTGAAGATCTTGGTCAAATGATTCCTGATTCCAAGAGTGTTCCTAGGAGCCTGGGTCTAGACATGGAAGCGAGGTCATTTAGACCAGCCTCCTCACTTTTTAGTAGAGGAATGCAAAGCCCAGAAAAGTCAGCCGGTTTGTCCTAGGGCACACAGACCATAAGAATTGGAGGTGGAATTCCCACCCAGGTCCATTGACTCTAGAGGTGGCAGTCTCTTGATTACACTACAATTCCTCAAGGATCTTGAGCAGGCATTTTCTCTCTGAGCCTCAGTTTCCCCATATGTAATATGAGAGGCTTGCATTGGGTAATCTCCAAGGCCTTTTTCATGCTGTCTAGGGATGGGAATGAAGTGGGGCACTCTTCAATCCTGTCTCTCTGCCCTAGGTACTCTATCATAGATCTTTGGGTTATATAAATTTTTAAATTGGTCTCTTTTATTTTTATATCACCTACATTTTCCAATATATCCCTCCCACCTTCCCAAAGAGCCATTTCTCATAATAAAGATTTTTTTAAAAGAGAGGAAAAAACTGTTTAGCAAAGTAAGGAACACATCAACCATGTTGGTACAGTGGAAATGATGAAGACTGATGTCAGGGGTTTTGGGGTCAGATCTCATCTCTGCCCTTCCTCCCTGTGGGCACTTGGGGCAGATCTTGGGGCCCTTCTAGGTCTCAGTATTCTCATTTGTAAAATGGGAGTGTTTAGCTGGCCCCTGAGAGGCTTTCCAGCCTCTGGATCCAACAGTATATGGAGACTTCCCCTGCCTCAGCAAAGAAAGGGGGGGTTCTCACTGTCCTGTCCACTTAGCCATTCTTCCCTTCCTTCCCTACCCAATCCTATTCTGGGTACACTGAAGGAGGGCAGAGGATGTTCCCCTCAGCCAGATGGGTGACTGTCATCCACCCTGACACTTCTCCATCTCCCCATGCTCTCCCTCTCTCCCCTCATTGTGCACAGGGATCTAGGTGCCCAAGACTTGGAGGCTGAGAATGAGAGGGGAGGAGAACCTAAGCCTTTGGGCCATCCCCTGAAGCACATGCCTCAGCTCCCCAGCAAGGACACTGATCTGGGAGGCTCTCTCCTCTCACACCGTTCCCTCACCTTACCCACCCTGGCAAATGCCCATCAGATCTCCTGCTCACAGTGTAAATTGTTTACTTTACATGCTAGCTGGCAATTCTGGAGCTGCCCAGCTGGAACTAAGCTCCCTGTACCTGACTGGAGAGAGTTGGTCCCAGGGCAGCTGAATGATGTGAATCTGGCACCGGCTATGCTGGGTTCTGTGTCCCTTCTGCTGCCACATTAGGATCTCTAGGCCAGAGTTGGCCTATGGAGGTGGGAAGGAGCAGCCCAAGCAAGTCCTAGGAGACAGGGGAGGTGGGGAAGGACTTATAGGCCTCTGTTTTTAAGGAATCATATTTATAAAAGGAGGGAGGGATCTGAGATATTATGGACTTCACAGACCATCCCCAGACAGCCCCTCACACACAGACCCCATGAAAAATTATGGAGAAGGAGACTGAGGCACAGAGAGAAGTAGTTCACACAAGATGAGCAAGGGCAGGGTTCAATGTCACATTCTCTGACTCCAGATTTGGTGCCCTTCCCTTTACATCAGGCTTTCTGCTACCAGAGCTTTGGTCAAGGTGTAAATTTGAGCTGGTTGTGGGGAGGGGTGGGCAAAAGGCCTGGATAGTCCCTCATCCTCCAGACAGATAATCACTGTCATAGGATGGAACTGAGGTGGGGTTGAAAGAATGGGCAAGGACCCAGGAAAGGGTCTTAAAGGGAGGGCAGGTTGTCAGGTCCTCTATATGGATAAGCTTATGGTTCTAAGGCCAAATCTTGAGTCCCACAGGGCCTCTGGACTCCCATCTTTCCTTTCTTCTAATAAAAACATGGACGGATGAAAGGTGGTGCCTCCCTTCCCTGACCCTAGACAATGCAACGATTCCCTGAGCTGAGAACCTGCTGAGATTTCTATTTCTAACCCATCTCTCTCTCTCTCTCTCTCTCTCTCTCTCTCTCTCTCTCTCTCTCTCTCTCTCTCTCCCCTTCCACTCCCATGTCTCTCTTTCCCTTTCCTCTCTCTCCCTCCCCTTTATCTGTCTCTCTCTTCTTTCCCTTTGTCTCTCTTTCTCCCCCATTTTCTTTCCCTCTCTCTATCTTCCCCTCTCCTTTCTCTCCTTCTCCCTTTCCCTCCCCTCTCCCCCCTTCCCCTCTATCTTTCTTTCTCTCCCCTTTTCTCTCATTGCCTCTCTTTATCTCCCCCTCCCCTTTCTCTCCCTCCCCTCCTCCTTTTCCCTCTCCTCCTCCCCTTCTCCCCACCATTCCCCCTCCCTTCAAAACTTTTCATTCAGTTTTTTCTTTAAGACTTCTGATGACCCAGAACCTGTTACCTCCTAAGGCAAATCATTTTTCTTTGGACGAGTCTAATTGTTAGGATGTTTGCCCTTATATCCATCAGAAATCTGCCCATTTGGAGCTTTGATGCACCAGCCCTCTGGGTCTAAGCTCTCCTGCCCAGGACAGCCCTTGGCACCCTGGCATAGTGCCCCCATGCTCCCTACCCTCCCTACCCCCACACCTCTCTTCCTGACAAAGCCCTCTCAGGCCCTTTGCCACAACCCATCCTTCCTGCTTGGAATCCCCTCCCACCTGACTCCCTCCTTTTAGAATATCTTGTTTCTTTCAAAACATTTAAGTGCCAAGTTCTACATGAAACATTCTCTGCCCCCCAGCTGCTATCCCCACCCCATCTATCTTGCATTTATTTTGTTTATACTAATTTACATAGATGTGGTCTTTTCCAATATGGCATAATATTAGCTCCTTGAAGTCAGAGACCGACTCATTCCTACCTTTGAATTCCCCATGTGTGGTACAGTTCCTAGAACACAGTGGGTGCTTAATAACATTTTTTTGTTGATTGAATGATAGATTCATCCAACCCATCCTTTTATGATGGGGCCTCTGCCCTGATCACTCTCTTCTGGACACTCTCAAGCTTGTCCATGTCATTCCTTAAATTTGGAGCTTTTCTTTCCTTCCCAGGCTCCTTTCTCCCTCCCCATTTCCCTGCTTTTGCCTCTCCTCCTCCCTCTCCCCTTTCCCTTCAGACTTCTCTGCTACCCTCCCCTCTTCTGTCCTTCTCTTCCCCAAGTCATTTTATCATCGTGATACAGTGGGGAAAGTGATGGGCTTGACGTCACAGAACCTGCGTGTGAATTCTGGCTTTACCACTTACTAGCAGTGTGACCCTCAGGAAATTGCTGTCCCGCTCTGGGCCACAATGAGAGACAAATAGCGTCTGGTCTCTTTTAGCTTGGAATTAGGCTCCCAAATGGGGATCCCTCCTCCCTGTTTTATTCAGTTCTTCTCTTCCTTTCCTCATTACAATCTTTGTTCTACCCAGAAACTTGCCACCTTCCCATGCTAGTCTCTTCCACCCGCCAGAGACCCTCCGGGGAAGGGGGAGGATTGTAACATATGGGAGGCAGGAGGGCTGAGCTTCAGGAGTCTTAGAGGGGAAGATGGCGGGGAGGGGCCCAGGAGGAAGGACTGGGGGAAGATGGAACTGTTACGAAGTTCCCAGTTAAAACACTCTTCACACTCCCGCCCCCTTTAATGTTCTGATGCACCAGGACGTGACAAAAATGTGTCAGATTCTGTAAAAAAAACCACAACACAAAACACATACACAGAAATGCCAATCTCGCTTCTCCCTCTGCCAAGGAGCCCAGACCATCTGTTCCCTGGGGGTGGGCAAAAAGGGAGCCAGGCCTGGCGCAGAGCGCCCCTGCCATTCACTCGATTGCTGGCAGAGGGGAGACCCTCTCTCCTCCTCCCTCCAGGCTGGCCTCAGCCTCCAGGCTTTCTGCGTCGTCCCCCATTTCCCTTTACCCCCACTCTACCTCGGAATATTCTACACCACCCACGGAGGGCATAGGTTTCTATTCGGGGCTGCCAAGACCTGCTCTTAGGTGGAGTAGGTGTCTGCCTACGCCGTGTGACGTGGAGGATACGAGCGGCAGCGGAGTGGAAAACAGCGTGCTGGACTGGGTGTCAGCGAGGAGCTGGGCTTGGATCCTGTCCCTGGTGTCTGCTAGCCAGGGGAATATGGGAAAATTACTCTTCGAGCCTCAGCTTCCTCAACTGCAGAATGAAGACGGTAATAGCACCTACCTGGTTGTGAGAATCAAATATGATGAAGTTTGCAAAACACTTGTCAAATCCTCGAACACTCCATAAATGCATGATGACGCTGCAGATGATGCTGCGCCGCTTGGCAATCGAAGCCCTTCCCACATTTCTAGTCTTCTCACACCTTACTCCCCGACTTGTACCCTTGGAACTAGTGACACTAACCAGGTTGCAGCATGAGCAAGGCCCTCCATCTCTGGGCTCCAGGGGGTCATCCCCCATGCCTAGAACCCTCCCTCCTCTCCTTTGGACTGCTGACCTCCCTGGCTTCCTTTAAGTCTCTGCTAAGATCCCACCTTCTACAGGAAGCCTTCCCCAGCCCCTCTTAATTCCAGAGCCTTCCCTCTCTTCATTGTTTCCTGTTTATCCTGTACACTATATATATATATATATATATATATATATATATATATATATATATATATATATGCTGGCATATTGGCTTCCCCAATAGATTGGAAGCTCCTTGAGGGCAGACGTTATCTTTTGTCTCCTTTTGTATCCACAGCGCTTAGCCCAGTGTCTGGCACATAACAGCAGCTTAATAAATGTTGATGACTGGTGATGATAACAACTAGCAAGAGGCAGAAAGCTAGCCTCAGAGGGAAGGGCCTTCCTCTGACACACATTGGCTGGGGGAGTCGGGACAAGCCACACCATTTCTCTGTGCCCCAGACCTCTGCAAATTTCAGAGCAGGTACCAGTCTCTATGGGTGATGGAGGGAGTTTCTTCACTGGGAGTTACTTAAACAAATGAAACCACAAGTCTAGAAAAAATCCAAACTTATAAATATTATAAATCATAAAATAATAAAAATCACTCCAAAATAATAAAAACCAAAAACTACTAATAATACACAATAATCCAAACCCAAGCACTTTATCTCCATTATCTCATTGGGTGCCTAGGTGGCATCATAGTGCATAGAGCATCAGGCTTAGAATCAGGAAGATCTGAGTTCAAATTTGACCTGACACTAACTCGCTGTCTTAATCTGGTCAAATCCCTGCTTTACCACTGTTTGCCTCAGTTTTCATATCTGTAAAAGGGGGATAATAATAGCGCCTACCTGCCCGGGTTGTTGTAAGAATCACATGAGGTGTTTTTAAAGTGCTTTGCAAACCTTAAGGCACTATGAAAATCCTAGCTGTTATTAATGAAGTCCCCCCAAGGGCCAGGCTTGATGCTATAGCAGAGGGGGTCTGGGAGAGGAGGCACCAGGCAAAAAGGGTTGATTCCATTGTGCTGTTGAGGCCTCCTTCACCTGCTTTGATACTTCCAGGGCCTACATATACCCTCTACCCATGCAGATGGGCAAGTGCTGTCAGAGCTTGGACCTGGCTGACAAGGCCCCCAGGGCCCAGACCCCGGTGGGGGGGGGCGGGGATCAGATCAGAGGAGGGTGGCAGCATGGGTGGGGAGGGTTTAAGCACTGCATGGGAGCAGCCACTGGGCTTGGGATTTCACGAATGTAGGAAAAACCCAGGTGAACTAATAATTAATAATAATTAAAAACAACGAGAATAATAAACATTTTTGCAGAGCTTACCATGTGCTAGGCACTGTGCTAAGTACTCTGCAATGATTATCTTGTTTGATCCTCACCACACCCCTGGGAGGTAGGAATTATTATCCCAATTTTAACAGTCATTGTAGCTAACATTTGTGTTACTAACTCCTGTGTGTCAGGAGTTTTACAAATATTCTCTCGTTTAGCCTCACAATAACCCTGGGAGGGAGGTGCTGTTACCATCCCCATTTTAAAGATGAGGAAGCCAAGGTAGACAGATACTAGGTGACTTGCCCAAGGTCACACAGTAAGTGTCTGAACTCAGGTCTTCCTGACCCCCAGGCCTGATGCTCTCTCCAGTCATCACTTTTTTTTTTGTGACTCACATTCTCAGAGATTTGCCTGGAGCTCACAGCCATTATATGTCAGAGATGGGACTTGAACTCAGGATTCCTTGGCTCCAAAGCTTGCTCTCTATCCCCTAAGCCAAGTTGCTTCTCCAATCTTTTGCTGATTGGCTAATAATAATAAAATAATAAAACAAGAATCATAATTGGCAATTTCTACATCCCTGCCTTATCTTTGATTTCATTCAGTTATCACGACAGTCCCGAGAAGGAATCAGAGGTTCACTATCCATCTATTTTTCACATAGGAAAAGTGATCCTCGGAGGGGGCAATAGCTTTTTCAAAGGTATAGGCACGAATCCACAATGGGAAGAGCATAGCCTTTGGGTCAAAGTACCTGGGTTCAAATGCCATCCCCGTCATTTAATATCTATATGACCTTTTGGTTGTTGCTCAGTTGATGCAGTCGTATCTGACTCTCTGTGACCCCATTTAGGGTTTTCTTGGCAAAGACAGTGGTTTGCTATTTCCTTCTCCAGCTCATTTTACAGATGAGGAAACTGAGGCAAACAGGATTGAGTGACTTGCTCAGGGTTATACAGTTAGTAAGTGTCTGAGGCCAGATTTGAACTGGGATCCTCCTGACTACAGCCCAAGCATTCTATCCACTGTGCCACTCAGCTGCTCCTGTATGACCTTGAGGGAGTCATTTATTTTATAAATAAAATAATTTAAATAAAGTTATTTATTTTAGAGCTTGTTATCAATACCTTAGAAGGTTCAGAGAGCCTGGTATGGGGCAAGGGGTGAAGTAGAGGGGAATTTCAGTGGGGGAAGACATTTTTTGAGGTGGGGGAAGAATTTAAAACAGCAGTGAGGATCATTTCTAAATGGGCAGCTTATGACTTCATAGCAAACAATACACTTTCCCCAGGTTCTCTGGGCCTCTATAAAATGAGGGGGCTGGCCTAGACAGCCCCTGGGGCCCCTCCCAGCTCCAGATCTCTGTTCCTATGACTATGGACACTGCATGTTGAAAAAGCCTTGAGAACAGGCTTGATAGGAGATGGTCTATTTCTCCTCTCAAGGCCCAAGCACAGTCTGGTACTGAGGGGCTCACCACTAGAAGGTGGGCTACCAGATGAGGACTTTTTTTATCCACCACAATTCACAAAGAGTATCTCCTAGGACACTGTGACCTGCCTTGGTGAAGAAAGCACAGTGTGATTTTGCCTACATGTGACTAGTATGCAATAGAGGCAGGATTCAAACTTGACACCAAATCTAGCATTCTTTCCACAGAGGCAAGATTTGAACCTTGGTCCTGTGAGCCCAGAGCTAGCATTTCTTCTACTGTATCACACAGAATGGATTAGTAAACCAGATCTAATAGCTCAGGTCTCCTGACAGAGGAAGACCTAGGATGGGGTGACTGAGGCTTTGCCCCAGGGTGCTGACATGGGACTGGGGATACACCTTCAGGCCTCTGTTCCCTTGTGTCAGCGAGCTATGTAACCACCCAGATGTTGCTGCCACCAGTCTCAATGCCCTGGTGCTCTTCTCCTTCCTTCCGCATCTCCCACAGAGCCCAAATATCTAAAAAGCAAGACTCCAATGATTCTCCCATCCTGACTGCACCTGTCATCAGACTGTGCCACCCCCAAAACCTCAACTAAATATACTGAAGGTGCAAATATTCCTGGTTTTATCTCTGTTTCCTGTCTGTCACCTCACCAAACGATGCTGGAACACCTGTGACTGCAAACTTCCTCAACAGTGGTGCTCTTCTCTTCCTGGAAGGGTGGCACTACAGTCCTGAGACTCAGTTTGCTCATCTGTAAAATGAGGTGCTTGGATTACATGGCCCCTATAGCTCTAGATCTATGTGCTTAGGAGGGAAAGGGATTTTTTCAGGGTCCTGAGGAAAAGCTCCCACCAGCCTTCCTCTCCTTTTTCTTGCCCCCACGCTGGTAGCACCTCCTGTCAGATGATGGTACTAACAATGCTTCCTTACACATTTCAGAACATGATCATGCACATGAGCTCCACAGGAACATCTATGAGGAACACAAGGTGAGGACTTATCATTCTACATATTAGGAGGTTGATGCCTAGAGAGACAAAGAAATTTGTCCAAGGTCAGACAGCAAGCCAAGGCCAGAGCCAGGCCAGGTCTGTAAAAAGCAAAACAGATGTTCTTTCCACATTGTACCAGGCAAGGACTAGAGACGTGGCCATAGATTTAGAGCCAGGAGAGTCATCAGAGATCATCTAATTGAACCCCTTTTAGAGATGGGGTCTAGAGGGATCAAGAGACTTGTCTAAGTTCACACAATGCATGGCAGAGCCAGAATTTGAACACAGGGCCTCTGACACCAAATCCAGGGTCCCTTTCAACTGTAACCCTTTGGCCTAGGACAGCAGCACTCAGGCTAGCTCCCTCTGAGGGGCTCTGCCCTGGGGAATTGGCCCAGTGTCCCCAGGTTGCCACTCAGATGACCTCTGTAGGCTCCCCCCAGCCCCTCCTGCCCAGGCTGATCACCCTCCCCTGAGAGTCAGTGCCAGGTGGGCAGGACACTAAAGCCGAGATTCCTTTCTTTCTGTCCAATTTGAGGGGGCAGTGATTTGGCCTTGCTATGGTTACTTTGGAATGTCCAGAGAGCCTGGGCCTGGGGGAAGGGGGAGCCATAGAGGAATTTCAGTAGGGGAGGGGGTAGTTTGGGAGGGAGGGAGAATTTAACAACACCAACAATAGAGATCATTTTAAAATGGCAGCTCATGTTTGGGTAGCACCTTTTGGTAAACAACGAGCTTTCCATACATTCTGATTTCATTTTCTCACACACATACACACCCGCCCCCTGCCCTGAGCTAGATAGGACAGTTATTATTATCCCTCTCCTTCAAGTCTCAGTTGTACTCCCTTCATCCCATTTCCATATGATAAAATCCTTCCTTGTTCAAGGTCTAATGGGCCACCTCCTTCTTGAAGCCTCCCTGAACCAGCCCTCCCACCCTCCTCAGGTTTTGCATACGAGGTTGTTGGCACCCTTACTCTGCACCAAATCTTACCCTCTCTTACAGCATGACTTAAGGGCTCATGAAACATCAGAGCTGGAAGGGACACTGGATATCATTTGGTCCAACTCCCTTGTCTGAAGAAGGAGGAAACAAAAACCCTCCAAGCTCTGACCTTCCCTGTTTTATGTTCTCAGGCCTTTCTCAGTTCTGATATTCTATATTCTAATGGCTGCAGAGGTCCCCCAAAACTCTCCAGTGTGACCTGAGACAGATTAAAATGTAACTGAAAGATATTTAACAAACGAGATAAAAACACAACATAGATAATGTGACTTTCTGGTTTTCTATGTTTGACACCGTTGTTCTAAGGGCCCTCCTAGCTCTGACATTCCATATTCTAAGATCCTTCCCAGCTCTGACATTCTGTGTTCTAAGGTCCTTCCCACATATGGCACTCTCTATCTCAGAACTCTCCCAGTTCTGACATTCTATATGGTCCCTTTCAGCTTGGACATTCTCTGTTCTAGGTATATTCTCTGGGCTAAGGTCCCTCTCACCTCTCACATCCTGTAGCCTTTGTTCCTGGAATTCTGTCATTGTAAAGTACTATGCCTTTTGCCTGGGGCTCACTATGTGTAACACAGCTGTTCTAGGTTTCTCTTCCAGCTGCTGAGGTCTTGGTCCCTGTATTCCTGCCAAAATTCATTTTCTTCCACCCATTTCTGCCTGGCTGGTTAGACTCCCTGAACTCTGATGGTTTCAATACAGATAGTCTCCTTGGCTGCCTCTGCCCAGCCTGGACATCTGGACATCAACCCCTGACCTGTCCACCTGGTTCTGGTGTCTTCCTTTGCCCTTGATGCTGAGCCTCTGGATGATATGCCCCCAACTCGTAAATCCTGCCCACTCCTCTGCCTGAACCCTGGCCCAGCCTTGGACCTCTCAAGGCCAGGCCCCAACTCATCTCCTCTGTCTCTGTCCAACCTCGACCTGCATCTCTGGGCTTGGCTCCATTCCCAGCCTCTGACATCAGCCCCACTCCCAGGCCTCACAGTGGCCAACCTCTCCCCTGGCCTGGCCTTGCTCATGGACACCCCAGCCATCCCAGGCCTGTGACCTCCCCACCACAACTGCAGTCTCCAGCAGGTGAGTCCACAGCACCTGGCCTCTACGCGGATGATCCCAAAGGGGACTGAGAGGCACAGATGGAAGGAGGAGACTGGGCATCGGCTCAGGCGGAGGCTGGCGTGGAGCCAGCAGAGGTATCCCTCTTCCTCACTATTCGGGCCCAGTGGGGGTGGTGAGAAATGAAAGCTGCCGCCTGCCCTCTTCCGTCCTCATCTCAGCCTGTTACAGAGAGCAGGCTCGATGGATCTGGCTGTCAGGAGCCAGCGGGGAGGATGCCCGCTACGGCTGGGAGATTTATAATGGAAATGGTGGTGGATCAATTACCGGCTTCCCCTGACCTTGAAAGTCAGCTGGCAAAAACGCAGGGGAAGTGGGGGACCCAGGAAGTTGAGGGCCTTGCTTTTTCCAGCAGGGGTGCCCTCCTCCGGGCCCCAGGACTTAGGCAGGGACCAGGAGGCTTCGGGGTGGGAGTACAAAGAGCCCCCTCCACCCCTAGGATACAAGTGGAGGAATTGAAGGTAAAATTAGGCCAGAGGATCATAGGCCTAGAGCTCAGGTCATCTCCTTAGTTTCACAAATGTGGAAACTGAGGTCTTGGAAGGTTAAGCTACTTAAAGTCACAGAGGCAAGGAACAATGGGGAGGTTTGAGTCCAGGCTTTCTGACTCAGAATAAGTTATCTTTCCATTGCACCGTGATATCAAAGGGGACAGAGAGGAGGAGAGGGGATGGGGTGGAAAAGGGCAGTCAGGAGACTTGTAACCAGCTATGTGCCACCTCTGAGCCTCACCTTCCTCGTCTACAAAATGGGCATGATAATCCTTACACAATTTACTTCACTGGATCTGGAGAAGACCATTGTAACGTGTTCTGAGCATACGTTCTTAGAACTGAAGAATTATGTTGCTAAAAGCTTGCTGGTAAATTGTTCCTTTTGGCCCTGGGAATGTATCTGCATCCCTCCCCCTGAAACCACGTTATCCAAGGGTTTGTGACCCAGAAAGTCACAGACAGACACAGGCACCAATAATGCAGCAGACCCCAAACAACCCTTCTTGATCATTCTTTATGAGAAAGTGCCTTCCAGGTGCTAACCAGGAATTCAAAAATACCAGAAAGATGAGCCTCATCAGAGAGTGTAGAAAGAAAGGAGAAGAGATTGGCTTTTAGACTCTATTCACAACGACCGTCTTCCCCCAGTTAAGTGGGTTTTTAGTAGCTGTAACAAGAACTCTCAGCATCGCCAGCTTCCTTCAAGGCTGGGCTTGAGGCTTTCGTGAGGCCTGTCCCCAATCCCCAGCAAATGCTTGCAAATCATCTTACTTTGTATCTATATTCGGTATGAACGTAGTTTTGTGTGTCGTATTATCTACATACGCGTTGTCTCTTTCCCCTCCTCTCCAACAGAATGTAAACTCTTTGAGGTCAAGAAACTTTCATTCTTGTCTCTGTGTCATCAGTACCTGGAACAGCGTCTGTGCTAAGTAAATACACATCGAACGAATAGACCAATTAGCCCAACCCCAACATTTTATAGATGGAGTCATAGATTAAGAGGTGGGAAAGACCTTAGAAGATAATCTAGTCCCCAGATTCTGTGTCTTGGATCCCTTTGGCACCTGGTGAGGCCTCTGGACTCTTCAGAATAATGTATTTAAGTGCATAAAATAAAGTATGGAGGATTACAAAGGAAACCAATTCTGTAGAAAGAAATATGTGATTTTTCCTCTCATCCAAGTTCACAGACCCCCTGAAATCTATCCCCGGACCCAGGAGGTCTGGGAATTTCATGTTAAAGCCCCTAATCTAGTTCATCCCTGTCATTTTATGCATGAAGAAATAGAGGCCTATGGGAAAGGTGGGGTGGCGATTTGCCCCAGGTCAGACAGCTGCTGGCTCCAACCCTATTCCCATTCCAGCCAGTGGCCTCCTTCGAAATCACCCAACCCCAAGGCCTTCAGAGAACAGGTGTAAGGGAAAGGATTGTCTGCTGTGAACTTGTGGGTGAATAATGAGGGCAAGGAGACTTTTTCTTGGTGTCACTTGGTGGTCGGGGCAGAGGAAGGGAGGTCAGCTCATCAATGGTTAGGTAACAAGCAATATAGGTGCTCCCTGACCCAAGGTGTTTTCTGGTTGGTAAAAGTAGCCTGATGGGTACATTCAGAGCACCTAGGAGGGTGAATCTCACATCAGCATGGGATGCTCTAGGGCAAAAAACTTCCATTCTCTGGTGGAGATGGTGAAAGAGATTCTGGGGGCCTAGAAAGGTCTGTGGCTCCTGGTGAGGTATGTGGCCTCTCCCTCCACCAACATGGATCCCACTGCTCCTCTCATAACTTACGAGGTGGTTTGCTATGGCCAAACAATCCAACCCCCAACAGCTGGGGTACCTCCCAGAACTTAGTGAGACAGGTCCTTGAATCACAGATACAACATCAGTGCATCACCCACTAGAGCTTGGTCTCTGCAGTCATGGAGTCCTTCTAGAAACAAGGGTCATTGTCATGCTATGATGACACCTTGGAGGACTTCTTTAGTGGAGGGGACCTGGGGAAGGAACCATGACTCAGGGGAGTAGATTTGAGAACTTAGCATGGATTGGATGAATGTAATTTTTTTAACTCTTGGTCCTGGTACAACATCAAAGTATGGTTGAGCTAGAAAAGATTGGGATTGATTAACCCAACCACCTAATTTTCCAGAGAGGACTATGGTGGCAGCATCCTGGGACCAGGAGAGGAAGCAGGGCTATGCTATCAAGTATAGACTAGTAGAGGATCATGAAGCTCATGGAACAGAAGGAAAATTTACTGCCTGCTAGAGGGAAGGCTCAGCCCACCATGTTGGCACCCTGGGTCAAAGCTCTGGGTACCTCACCCTAGGAATGGCACCAAATGTGTATAAAATCACTCAACATGCATTTAAAAAATCAATCCGCAAGTATTCCTCAAGTGCCCACTGTGTGCTGGGGTGGGGCACACATGCTGTGCAAGATACATCCATAGACTGTTTTCATAATGGCTTTTGAAAGAGATGAGAAAGTGTGTGTATAGGTCAGTAGTTATCATCTCCTTTAACAAGCATTTATTCAGTTATTTAGAGGCATCTAAGTGGTCTAGTGGATAGCACACCAGACCTGGAGACAGGAAGACCTGAGTTCAAATACAACCTCAGACACTCATTAGCTGTGTGACCCTGTACAGGTCACACAAACCCCATCTGCCTCAGTCTTCTCGCCTGTAAAACGGGGATAATGATAGCATGTACTTTGAAGGGTTGTTGTGAGGATCAGATGAGGTCATTTTTGCAAAGTGCTTAGTGCAATCCCTGGCACGTAGTGGGCACTCTACTCCTAAGTGCCCATTTTGTGAGACACCAAGCTAGGTTGGGGGAATACAAAAGTAAAGGTGAGATGGTCCCAGCCCTCCAAGAGTTTGAATTCTAGTGGGATAATGAACCAGGATTCTCCCAATCTCTAAGGACTTGTTTGGTTTAAGATCTGGGTACATCAGGTCTTGGGTCCTCTCAGAGCATGGGTTTCCTCTCACCCAGAAATGTTCCCCAAATTGTCTTTGATGGACTAGGGGGTGTGGCTTTGCGTCCCCCCACCTTTCTTTCCCATCAACCCTGGCCCTGATTCCTCGCTATTGGAAAGATAGGGAAGGGGAGGGGATTAAATCTTTTTAGTATTATTATTATTGTGGGCAAACAAAGTGGAAAATGAATTCCTTTAGATAGCAAATGAGTTTAATAGAAATGGTGATAGAGTGTAGCTGCGCTGGGAATATTAATGGGGGACCCGGATGTGGACTGACTGCCAAACAGGCCAGGGAGGGAGGTAAGGTCATGCTAACTCCCTCAGGGTACCCGTCCAGCTGGAGCATCCCCTCTGCCCTGTTACCTGCCCAGATAGATCCCAGAAAGGCTTTAAAGCCAATAGGACTTCTGAGAGTGGGGAGCAGGAATGGGGAGCAGGGGTAGGCGGAGCAAGAAGGAGGGAGGGAGTTATAGAGTGGTGGGGAATCCAAGGATCTTTGAACTTGCTAGAGTTCTCTGATATGTATTGTACATACGTCATCTAGGTGGCACAGTGGATAGAGCACCATGCCTGGAACCAGAAAGACATGAGCTCAAATCCAGCCTCAGACAGTTACTAGATGTGTGACCCTGGGCAAGTCACTTAACCCTGTTTGCCACAACTATAAAGTGAACTGGAGAAGGAAATGGCCAAGTACTCCACTATCTTTGCCAAGAAAACCCCGAATGGCTCATGGAGAGTCAGACACAACTGAAAACACCTAGACAACAACAACGACACACGTCACCTTGGATAAGTCTCTTAACTTCCCTGGTCCTCAAACTCCCTGTCTGTAAAATGAGACAGTCTGACTAAATGGCCTCTGGGGTCTCTCCTATTGGAGTCAAAAGCAAATGGGCTTAAATTAAAGCAGGAGGGATGACAGTCAGGTGCTAGGAAGATCTTTCCACTCAGGTCAGCGAATAAATTCAGCAAACTTCTCCAAGTGCCTTTTATGAGCAGTCTGAAGATGGCCCCAGGGGTGAAAGTGAGGCTAGTGACTTTGACAGCCCTCCCTCACTTAAATCCAATTCACTCGCATGTCATGGCATCACCTCCATGATGTCATGGTCCTCTTCCAGAATGAAGGACAAACAACAAGCAGGCTAGATGTTGAAGGACCTAGGCCACCTGGATTGGTTTATCTACAAGGGAAAAGAGGAAATGGGCCTGCCCTGCACAGAGAAGGCTTATTGAGTGTCTTGGCCTTCCCTTCCCTCTCCCCTCCTCCAATGTCTTCAGCCTCATTTGGGTACAAAAGAGAAAAAACTCAACCGGTCTTGATTTTGTGCCTACTCAGCTTCTGCGTTCCAGGACCCGGCTAACCTAGTTCTCAGCATTAGGCGTGTCTGCCTTGGACTATAAATCATAGGATCAGGCATTTAGAGCTGGAAGGACCTCAGAGGCAGTGGCTCCAACTTATTCATTGTGAAGATGGGGGAACGATGTCTCAGGGGGATTAAGTCACGCAGGGATGGTGTGGAAGAAGTCACGCCTGGACCCAATTGTTTGGCCCTTCCTCTTTGTATACATTTCCTCTCCTATAGATGCAGGGGTGTGCTGGAGCCAGTGTGGGCATTTAAACCATGGAAGTCAGCAAAAGCCAGAGATCAAGGACCGATGGATTGTTTTGTTAAATGGACTTAAGAAAGCGATGGAGAAAATTTTGATAACAGAGATTAAACTTAAAAGTGTGTGGTACTTGAGGGTTCAACCATTTTTAGTTCCATCTGACTCTTTGTGACCCTGTTTGGGATTTCCTTGGCAGAGGTACTGGAATGGTTGACCATTTCCTTCTCCACGTCATTTTATAGATGAGGAAACAGGCACACAGGGTTAAGTGACTTGCCCAGAGTCACACAGCTAGTAAGTGTCTGAAGCTGGATTTGAACTCAGGTCTTTCTGACTCCAGGCCCAGCACTCTATGCCCCACCCAGCTGCTCCCAAATGTGAGGTACTGGAGAGCCAGTTGTTAAACACATTATCGGCATACTCCTGTGTATATTCCTCTCAAGCATCACCCAAGGCTGGGCCAAATACAGCACATGCTTTTGAATGAGGAAGTTGTAGAGTGCATGGAAGACAATGCATTCCACCCTATATAAGGGTCCCTACAAGCTGAATATGGACTTAGAAAACCACATATTAACATTATCTATATTTATTGTATTTTTGTTTATTAAAATATTTCCCAGTTACATTTCAGTCTGGTTTGATACCTATGATCTAGTCTGACTCTCTCATTTTACAGATGAGGAAACGGAGGTAAACAGGTGGAGTGACTTGCCCAGGGTCATGCCACTAGTAAGTGTCTGAGGCTGGATTTGAACTCAGGTCGATGAGTGAGTCTTCCTGACTCCAGGCCTAGAGCCCTTTCTACCATGTCACTTAATCTTTGTTTCAAGGAGAGAGCGGGGAGATCTGGGCTCAAATTCCACTTTTGCACATTAGATGTGTGATCCTTGGGCACGTGACTCAACATCTCTGGCCCTCGGTCCCCTCATGGGTAAAACAAGAAGATTGGGTTTCTTTAACGTCTACAGTTCTTTTCCATTTCTAAGACACAGGGAAGATGGGAGCTATGAGCACACAGCTGTGAGGGGGAAGGAGAGAGCAACCTTCCACCCCCGCCCTAAGTCCAGTTGGCCCAGGTTAAATGCTAACTAAATGGGGAAGAATGCTGGGACTTAAAAGCCAGAAGACCTGGGTTCAAGTTCTGGCCCTGACACTTGGCACTACACAAGTTTAGGCAGGTGTTACCAGGACTCAGTTTCTCCATCTGTAAAATGAGGGGGCCTGAGAACCCTCTAAGGCTTCTTTCTAGCTCTAATATTCAGTGATTCCGGCCAGCCCTGTCCTCTACCACTTTATCTGTGATCTTTATCCCTGCGATTTTTCTCCCCCTGCCCCCCCAACCCCCATGAGACTGCTACTTCCCAAATTAGCCTGATTACAAACTTCCCCCAGTAGAACTGGCCGTGGGCTCATTCACTCCCTCTTCCAGATCATTAATAAAGTTGTTAAGGGATGACTGACTTCCCACTGAAAACCTCCCACTGCCTGACAGGCAAGGCCATCCCTTCTTCCTCCAGGAAAGCCCACAGAACCCCAGATGAATTTGACAAGGTCCAGGATTGCCCACTACCATCTCCCATGGGCAGCCATCATGCCCAAGGACCAGATTTGGGCCATAGGCCCCAGCTCCCTGTACAACATTCTGTCACCCAGAAAAGTCCCCAGTTAACCAGACAGGATTGGTCCTTGGCCAAAGCTAGAAGGCTTTAGATTGGTGCTCGTGTATCCCAGACTCTTAAGAAATGGAAAAGATTCTTCTCTCTCCCTGCTATCTCATTAAAGCAAGGTCTTTACTTGGAACTTAGTGACTGGAAAGCATCTGCTCTGGAAGGGTTCTCTGCTCCAGAGAAGTAACTGGGAATGTTTGTACCTGGGACAGTACAAGCCACATCTGGGACAAGCCACAATTTAAGCCAAAACAGGCCCCCAAAACAGGTAGGCCACTTCTAGAGAGGCTACTTGGCAGCCACACCCTCGCTGGGCACCTCATCCCCCATTTTGTGTCTTGTCTTCCCCCGTAAGAGGGAGGGCAGAAACAGTCTTTCTTTTTGCTTGTCTTTGCATCCCTAGGACTTAACACAGTGCCTAGCACACAGCAAGTACCTAATAAATGCTTGTTGACTGATTAGAGAAGTCACTGTTGGGTGAAATTCACCTGGGGAGAAGAAATGAGAGTTAACTCTAATTCCTAGGACGCTACGTTTATAGCTAGAAGGACCTCGGAGGCCATGAAGTCCAACCCTGCCCTGACCCCATTTAGAGTTGGTGAGCTTATGAGCCTCCTGTGGGAGGCAGTACATAGGAGGCGGCAGGGCCCCTGAAGGCTCTGGGCTGGGCCTCCCTCCTCTCCCAAGCTACCAGTTCTTCCTTAGCAGCAGAAGGGAAAAAAAGGAGGAGGGAGGAGAGAGTTGGCTGCCAGAATGCATTTCATCCCTATGCTAACCTGACCTTATTCAGTTCATTATAAAGCCCTGGGCAGGCACACACACACGCACACACACACACACACACACACACACACACAAAATTCCCCCTCCCTCCATCCTTGATCAATAGGGTAAGGAACTGGAAAGAGATATAATTCAATTTGTCAGTGCACAGTTATTAGTTACTGTGACGGAAAGAGTGCGGCTTCCCACAGGCACAGCCTCAGCCTGGGCCCTCCTCTTCCTCCACCCTCCCTGGCCTGACTGCTCAGATGGGGAGGGGCAATTCCATAAGGAGCTGGAGGAGGGATAGCAGGAAGACTCAGGGCCCCCACCAGCAATGGCCTGACAGAGGTAGCCTTGTGCTAGAGAAAACATGATGGATTTGAAGTCCAAGGATGTGGGCGCTGGTCCTTGCTCTGCTCCTTCTAACCTGTGTGACCCTGGACCAACCATACCAACTTTTGGAGCATCCATTTCCCCTTTTGCAAAAGAAGAGGCTTAGATCGGGTGATCTCGAAGTGTCTTCTAGCTCACGGTCTATGATTCTATAATTAGAACTGCCACTGGGGTTGGGCACAAAGGGGGACTTTACGGAAAGGGAATAAGCATTTATATGGTGCCTACTATGGGCCAGGCACTATAATAAGCATATTTGCAAATATTATTTCATTCGATTTCTAGCTTGGAGTTTTTCCAGTCTGAACTATCCCAATTATCCCACCACAGACTGGGACTGGGAAGGAAAGAAGAAAGGAAACAAAAGATTATCAAGTACCTACTATGTGCCAGGATCTGTGTTAGGTGCTTTACAAATATTATCTCGTCTGATCCTCACAACAACCCTGTGAGGTAGGTGCTGTTATTATCCCTATTTTACAACTGGGGAAACCGAGGCAGACAGAGGTTAAGTGACTTACCCAGGGTCATACACTGCTAAGTGTCTGAAGCCAGATTTGGACTTAGGCCTTCTTAAATCCAGGCCCAGGGCTCTCTCCAGGGAGCCACCTAGCCTTGGTAAAAGATTGTAATTGGTTCTAGGGTCTGGGCACTGGAAAGCACTTTAGAGAGCATTTATTATTCCCACAGTCATTTTCTTAAGTAAGAAACCAAGACTCAAAAAAAGAAGATCCCTCAAGAAGGGAGCATCTGAGCCAGGATTGGGGCCCCAGGACTGGGCCTGTAAATGCAGCATCCCTTTGACCCCACCCTCTCGGGCCTCAGGCCTTTGGAGAAGCACCTTAGAAACCCTTGGAATTCAACACTTCTGAGTCACTGAAACAGATGAAGTGACTTGTCCAGGGTCATGCAAGTAAAAAGCCTCAGAGGAGGATCTGAATCCAAATCTTGGATGCTCTCCAGGCCACACTGCTTTGTCTCTCTTTGAAGTGGGGGCAGGGGGAACTTTAACCCTCTGCTCCCAGGTGCTTTTGCCTTGCCGGGTCTCTAAGACATTCCAGAGCTGCAGCAACCCCAGCTTCTCCCAGATGGGTGGCTCCTGATCCTGACTTGCCTTTCTTCTTTTCCTTCTGCTTAAGCCAAGTGTCCAATTCCTACTTTTCTCTCTTCCCTGTGTCCACACCTTCCCAAACCCGAAGAGTGGGCTCCTCACCCCCCCAGAAAGAGGACTATCTGGCATCATCAAAGAAAGGCAGCGGCAGATCATTGAGAACCGAGTATCTGCCCCAATCAGATCGAGGACGCATTCTGCCCAGACTGAAAAGGGCCTGTACTGGCCAGGGCAATCTAATCTCTAGCTAAGATTCCCCTAGCTTGGCCCATGACTTTCCTGGCTGAGACCCCACTGCTTTTCTTGTAGCCTTACAGCTACAAGGGACCCTAGAGGCCGTCAAGTCCAATCCCCCTGATTTTACATATGAAGAAACTAAGGCAGGAAATGGTGAAGTGACTTGGCCAGAGTCATACAGGTAGCAGCTGTCTGAGGCAGGATTCAAACTCACAACTCTATTCGTGGCACTACCTGGCTGCCTCTGTCTCAGCCTCCTCCTCCAGACCCACAATGAGAGAAGGGTCTTTGGGCAACTTGGCCCACCTGGTCCCTCTGCCTTAACTAAGCCCATCCTTCCATTTGAGCACCCTGTCCCTCACCACCCCTCCACCTGTCAGCCAATGTGATGCTGTCTTCTTTTCTCTGGCTGGATTTTGGCATTAAATCCAACAATGTTACTGGTTAATCAGGTAGCTTGTTTTCCTCTTTTTCTACTTAAAAAGAGCCCGTGATTTTAAAAAAAAAGCCTGTCACATAGAACATTGGAATAATCCATTGACCCCAAGTGCATGTGACTTAAAAAATACAACATTTTTGAAGTTATTCAGCCTAGGAGCCACAAGAATTTGGACTGAGGGCCAGCTGGGGTGGGGCACTAGCATTTTCCTTCTAGGGCAGACAGTGCATTGAGGCTGAAACAATGCCTTGTTGGGAATCCCCTGGCACTGCAGGGCACAAAGAAAGAACTAGCTTTGAAGTCAGAGGACCTGAATTCAAATCCTGACTCTGCCATTTATTACTTGGGTGACATTGGGCAAGTTCCATCATGCTCAGTTTCATCTCAGACTTAGTTTCCCCATCAGTAAAATATGAGGAGGTTGGACTAGATGAACCAGAACCAAGGTGCTTCTGACCATGCCTGATCTATGATCTGATGCCCTAGGACTCCAGCACTAGTAGCTGTGTGACCTTGGGCAAGTCACTTAACCCTGTTTGCCTCAGCTTCTCCAACTGTAAAATGAGCTGGAGAAGGAAATGGCAAACCCCTCCAGGCTCTTTGCCAAGAAAACTCCAAATGGGCTCATGAAGAGTCAGACATGATTGAAAGTATTAAATAACACCAACAAACTATTCCAGGCTCTAATTAGGGATATCCATTTAGGAAATCTAAAAATAAACATTCTCCAGCCCCATCCAATGCCACCAGTACTCTCTGGCCCCCTGTGATCAGCATGTCTGGAGGTTATCTCCTTCCTCCTGTGGTATCCTTGCTGTTCTTCACTCACATACATTTTTATCCAGTGACTGTCTGTGCAAAGGCCCAGGTCAGATGCTTTGGGAGTGACAGAGATAAATACTGCATGGTCCCCGTCCTCTGGGAGCTCACAAGCTCATGCACAAAGATAACAATCATAACAGCAGAAAATACAGGAAGAGACAGGAAGAGACGTACCGACGATGCTTCGGGGATTCCAGGGATAGAAAGACTGCATTAGGGATCTGGAAAGGCGTTCCAAAGGAGCCTTTGCAACTAGCTAACTTTAAATATTGGGGGAGAGGTAGAGGGCATTGAGGAAAGACTGCTGGAGTCAGATCTGTGTTTGAATTTCAGCTCCGATATATAGAAGCTATGTGATCCTGGGCAGGTTTTTGGTTTTTTTAAACTCAGCCTCAATATTTTCATCTGTAAAATGGGGATAATAATAGCACCTACCTCTCAGGGTTGATATGAAGATCAGATGAGATCATTAACATATGTAAAGTGCTTTGCAAACCTTAAAGCACTATATACATCATCATCTTCATCATCACTGTCATCATCATCATCGTCATCATCGTCATCATCATCATCATCATCACCGTCATCATCGTCATCACCGTCGTCATCACCATCATCGTCATCGTCATCATCTTCATCGTTCTCATTGTCATCATCATCATCATCACCGTCATCATCATCATCGTCATCGTCATCATCACCGTCACCGTCATCATCACCATCATCATCATCACCGTCATCATCATCACCGTCACCGTCATCATCATCATCATCGTCATCATCGTCATCATCATTGTCCCCTTTCTTACACTTATCGGCAGGTTGACTATGGGCAGATTACTTAACCTCTCTCAGTTCCCTCATCTATAAAACAGGGATAATAAGTCTTATAGAACTCATCTTGCAGGGTTGTTGGCAGGGTGGGGTCATCATTAAAGCCCCTTGGAAATGGGGGCAATGATTGAGATGTAAAGGATTTTGTCCGAAGGGTCCCTCTGTGACTCTGAGGACCTGACTTAATAGTGGGCAGCCTATTTAGGAGAAGAGGACCCCCCCCCACCCCGTACATGAGGCAAAGCCTAGCTGGAGAGAGAACAGGCTCATGGATTTTAGGGCTGGAAGGGCCCTTAGAGGTCTTTGAGTTCAGCCCCTCCCTTGTTTTCCAGATAAAACTAGAAACTGAGGCCCAGAGAGTAAAGTGACCTCCCCAGGATCACACAGCTAAGCAAGTGGCCAAGGTGGGATTCAAACCCAGAACTCAGCATGCTGAGAGCTACACCACAGTGCCTCTCTAAAGAGCCAAGTTACTATCCGGGCTGGACTTTGTATATTGGGCTTCCCTTGTGGGGCCAGCCCAGCCCTGGTGAAATCAATTACCTTAGCAAATGAGCATCTAAGAGGCTTTAGGGAGCTTTATCTCAGGCTGGTAATTCCGCTCCATCTGCAGCCCAGCAGGAAATTACCTTCCCACCTCTCCCGAGAGGGCAGCCAAGAGCTGCCAGAACCTGGACAGTCCTTCCGGCACCTGACTGGGGTGGGTGACACAGAGCATTCAAAAAGTGTTGGAGACCATCTTTTTTTCCTCACCATGATTTTACAAATGGAGAAACTGAGGCTTAGTAAGAGAACGTATCCTAGCCAAGGTAATGGGCAAGTTCACGGCTGAGATGAAATTTGAACTGAGGGCTCTTGTTATGCCATGCTATATCCATTGGGAAGGGAGCCTTGTGAATAGACAGGTAGGGGATTACAGGGAAGCCCAGGCACTAAAGGCCCTGGTCACTCCCACCCCAAGCCTCTGAACTATCCCCTCAGGTCTTCACCCCAGCCCAGAGGCTAGTGGGCCCTGTATTTTCTAGTGCCTGAGCTGGAGCCAAGTCAGGAGAATGCTAAATGCCAGAATCAACCACGTATTCATTTATTGAATCTACCTCTGAATCGGAACAAATACCTCTAATGATAATTGCTGAATGCCTAGTATTTATAGAAAACCGGCTTCTTCATCTGCAGGAAAGCTGCTGCTGGGCACTGATGACAGGTACTGCCTATACTGGTGTACAGAGTGGGGGCAGGGGTGCCAGGAGCAAACCTGGCTATTGTCAGGGCCTGGACACTTAGAATCCCTAGATGTCAGGCCAATGGGCTACGGCCCACTTAGAAGATGAGATACAGAATGTCGGAGCTGGAGGGGGGGAAACATAGCTCTAGAAGGGACCTCAAAATAATAACTAGTATTTATGTAGCAATTCAAGGTCTGTAAAGTACTTTATAAATATTATCTCATTTGATCCTTACCACAACCCCAGAAGGTAGGTGCTATTAAGATCTCCATTTTATAGATGAAGAGACTGAGGCAGATAAAAGTTAAGTGACTTGCCCAGGGTCACCTAGCTAGGAAGTATCTGAAGCTAGGTTTGAACTCAGGCCTTCCTGACTCCAGGCTGGGCACTCTATCCACTGCACCACCTAGCTGCCCTTAGCATAGAACATAGAAGATAAGGGCTGGAAAGGAGCCTTAGAATCAAAAAGGACCATAGAAATTAGAAAGGCAAAGGGCTTTGGAGGATGTTGGCATTTCAGTCATATCTGACTCCTCATGACCCCATTTGGGGTTTTCTTGGCAGAGATACTGGAGTGGTTTGCCATTTCCTTCTCATTTTACAGATGAGAAAACTGAGGCAAACAGGGATAAGTGACTTGCCCAGGGTCACACAGCTAGTAAGGGTCTGAGGCTGGATTCAAACTCAGGCCTTCCTGACTCCAGGCTGATGCTCCATCCACTGTGAAACCTAGCTGCCTACTTTTGAGGATAGAATGTTAGAAATAGGAGGGGCCTTAGTATATAGGAGAGAATGTCTGAGTTGGAAGGAACCTTAGCTCACGAACATGGGATGAAAGCCTTCAAGGACACCTTTTAACATAGATTGTTAGAGCCATGTTAAAGATCCCCTTAATCCCATCCCCTTTATTCCAGATGAAGGGAAATCAATTGCCCTCAGTGCCTTTGTGCTCATACTCAGTGCTGTCCTTGGAGGGCCACTCCATCTCTGAGCCATGGGCAGGTATGTTCTGACCTTCTCTGTTCCTTCCCCTTTGGACTTGAGAAAATCCACAGTTCTGTAAAACTTGGATTCAGTCAAAAGGCCACACCTGAGGACCTAGAAGGCCACAAGTCCCCTCCAGCCCTCTATCTGTGATGCCATGATCTTATATCATATAATTAATACATTCAGCTAACAGCAATAAGTATTTATTAGTAATAAAACAGCCCTTGCCTCATAGAAGCTTACATTCTAGGGGATATGCCACGTAGAAACCAACTCCTGGAGGTCAGAGACTGCCATTCGTTTGGTCTTGGAATCCCCAGTGCCTGCACATTGCCTGGCACACACAGAGGTACTTAATACAAGCTCATTATATTGAGAATGATGTAGTCAGTCAGTTACAACTTATTAAGCACCTACTATGTGCTACTATGCTAAGCACTGGAGACACAAAAGAAGGCAGAAGATGACCCCTGTCCGTGAGGAGGTCAAACTCTACTGGAGGAGACACCAAACACACAAGTATGTACAAACAAGCCCCATACAGGAGGAACAGGAAACAATTAAGAGAGGAAAGGTCACAGGGGATGGGAAAGGCTTCCTGTGGAAGGTGAGATTTTAGTTGGGACTTGAAAGAATCTGGGGAAGGTGGCAGGAGGAGATGAATAGGGAGAGAATTCCAGGCATGGGGCAGCTGGGAGAATGCTCGAAGTTAGGACACGGAGTGTCTTAGAGATCAGAGCAAGGAGGCAGTGTCACTGGATTGAAGAAATGTTGGGAATACAGTGGGCTATAAGGCGATAACAAGACTGATAAGCATGTTACAAGGTAATTGGAGGCAGAAAACATGCTAAGAGGGATGGGGGAAGATGCCACGTTTCCTCCCTCTCCAAATCACCTTGTATTCATTTAGAATCGATCTTGTACGTTCTTAAACATGTACTCAGGCTCCTGGAGAGTTAGGGTTCTTTTTATTTTTGTCTTTGAATCTCCAGCATTTAGTACAGTGCCTGAAGCATAGTAAGCACTTAAGAAATGCTTTTTCATTCATTCATTCCCTCATTCAGTCACTCATTAATTTATTCATTTAGTACATGCTATCTTTCTAGTTAGAATATAAGCTACTTGAGGGCAGCAGCTATTTTATATCCTCAGTTTCTAGGGCACACAGTGGGTACTTACTAAATGCTTCCTGATTGATTGGTTGGAGAAGGGGAAGAGGATTCTGAAAGGAAGGGGCAAGGAAGGAGGGCATTCAAGGTATGGAAAGGCACAGGTGCCAGAGATAGAATGTTAACTTTGGGGAATGACAGGTAGTTCAGCTTGGCTTGATGTGAGCCTCTTGGGACTTCCCTCTCTGGTACCTATGACTATTTCCCCTTATTCCAACTTGGAGATCACCTCTACTTTGAGACCTTAAAGCCCTAAGGGGATCAGGTTACCATAGATCTCCAGAACCTCTCAGCACATACTGGGTCCAGTCCATAGACATACCTTGAATGTCACTGATTTTGGGGACCTGCTTGTTAAGAACCTGGAGGATCTTCATGACCTTCTCCTCTTCTGTGCTCATTTCTTGGGAGAACTTCAGAGTCTTGGGAAGCATTGGGGCTGAGCTTACCCTAGTCCTTTTGTCCTCACTGATCTTGTCTTGCTATTCTGGCTTCACCCATGTCTCATCTCCTTAGGCAGAACAAGCAGGAATCACTCCTGGATGGGGTCCTCCAAAATGGCCCCTCAGCTCTGTCCTGAGAGTCTGGTGAAAGGTCTCAGGTCAGGGATATCTCCTTCTGGATTCTTGCTTATCAGTGCTGTCCCCTACTATTTTCACCTCCCCCCAAAGTTGTCCCATTAAGTGATGGAAGGCTGAAGAATATGGTTATTATATCTGGAGTCTTCACTTTGGGACTCAGAGCTGCCTTCCATTTTTTTCTGATGTCCAGAGCTGAGTCACTGTAGCATCTACCGAAGGCTCACTGGTTGCAACATGAGGTGGCATATTCTGACCCAAGATCCAACCATTTGGAGCTTCTCAATAAGGAAAGTCAACAGGCTGCCTCTTTGCTTGGACACAGGGATAAGTCAAATCTTTCCTTCTTTGATTTGAGACCTTTCTCTAGATTCTGGATTCTAACATCCATTTTATTAACTATCTGTGTATCTAATTTAGGGAAGATAAGGGCTCTGCTTGAGAGGAAGGAGTCCTGGTCTCTAGGATGGAGAAATTCCAGCTATCCCAGTCATCCTAAATCTTCTGAATCTCATTTCCCCCTCTATAAAAAGGTGATAACAGCTTCTCATTTGAAAATTTGAAACCCCATAAAGATACTCTTCCTCTCTCCAAATCCCATCTCTGCTCAAGTGCCCCCTTCCAAGATTTCTTCCACCTTGAGCTTAAAGACTCCTTGATCCAAAGCCTTTCCAAACCCTGCTCATCCTGGGCATCACCACATGTAAACACGTGAGAGCACACACACACACACACACACACACACACACACACACACATTTTTCTTCTCCCTTCTGCTCAGCCTGAAAAATATTGATTTCTCTCTCCCTCTGTAATATTGCGCTTGGATGAGCAGATTCAGAATGAAGGAGTCAGGCTTTGCCTAGAGACCCAAACCGTATTTAATTCCATGCTTTACGAAGCCCCAGAGCAGGTTATTTTAAAATATCAGTATATTTAAAGCAAGTGACGTCCTGGGGGAGGGGAAGCAGGTTGGAGTGGGAGCCTCAGTAGTGTCGAGCTGCTGGCTTTGAGGAGGGCTCCAGCAATAAAAGGAACATTGGCTCACATTCCTATAGTTCCTGATAGTTCCAGAGGGTTTTACATAATCATAGCTCTAGAGGGGACCTCTGAGGCCATCTAATTAAAACCTCTTCATTTTACAGATGAAGAAACTGAGGCCCAGAAAAATGAAGAGATTTGTCGAGGTCCCATGGTTTGTAAGCAGTAAAGTCAGGGCTCAGACCCAGTTCTTCTAGCCCCCATCTTTAGTGGATGCAAGGCTTGGGTGATGGTTGCTGAGGATGTATGAGGAAAGAGCCCCAGATCTGGAGCCAGGAAAACAGGGTTTGGATCCTGGTTCCACCATTCGATGGCTCAATTCATGACCTTGGACAACTCACTTCCCCTCTGGGCTTCGTTTCCTGCCTGTTCAATGGGGCTGTTGTAAGAAAGGCACTTTATGAGTGGCTGGAGACATGGGAATTGTTATTATTGTTAAATGTTGAAGAGGGAGGAGAGGGTGAAGCCTAAACTCACTTTGTTTCCAGGTTGCCATCGGGTGAGGGGTGTGGGGGGTGGTGTGTAGAGAGGCTCCTGGTTCCCTGGCAAGAGTGAGTGATTGGGGGGGAGGGGCAGGGGAAGAACTACTTTGTTCTTAAGTCCTGGAAATGTCTCTTCTCATCCACAGGAACAGACAAGGGAGAGCCCCTCCCTCCCTCCCTCAATTGACTTAGGGACCCTAGGGCAATTAAACAATACTGGACGTGTAAGAGACCTTAGAACATAGATCAGAGATTGGCAGATCCGGGAGGGACTTTAGAGCAAAGAGCATTAGACATTAGAACTCGATAGAACCTTAGAACATAGAAGAGAAAATGCCAGAAAAACAAGAGATCTTAGAACCACATAGGACAGAGAATATGAGAGCTAGAACCTTAGACTGTAGAACAGAGAATATCAGAACTGAGATGGGCTTTGGAGATCATCCCATCTCAATGACTATTTCATAGAGGAGAAAAGTGAGATAGAAGTTAGGGGTGATTCTAGGTAACACAGTAATTTAATAGAAAAACCTAGATTTAGACCCTGAGCCTTCCTGTCTGGAGAGGGAAACCCTTCTACCCTGGACCTGGCTATTCTTACCACCCTATCGCCTTTGCTTTAGGAGTTTAAAAAAAAACTGCAGTGACTTTCCCAGTAAGACTGACCCAGATTCTTCCTCCTCCTTTATTCCTCTCTCATTTCCTCTCTCTTCCTTTGACTGTCTCAGCCTCTCTTTCTCCATCTGGTTCCATCTCTGTTTGTCTCTGTGTTTCTCCCCTCCATCTATCTAAGCAGATGCATGTGCTAAGCCTGCAGACAGGAGAGAGAGGAGAGCCTTCCAAGGAGGGAGAAGACAGGGGAAGGCCAGGCAGGAAAATGACAACCTTTAATGAATGGGGTGACCCATTGACAATAAGCTGGAAGACCCTGCATTGCTGAAGGGGGGATGGGGAGTGCCTAGGAGGGGGAGAAGGTGCCAGACTCAAGCAGCTTATGGAGATCTGATATTTCCCCTCCCCCAACCCGGGCTTAATTTTAAAGCATAAAGCGGGAATGAGAATAGTTCACTGTAAAGTGGGAATGAGAATATTTCATTTTATGCTTGTAGGAAGGATGGTTTTCTGGGGGTTCACTGTCATTGGCCTCTTTTTATATTTTCAGTGCATCATCAAAGACATAATCAATCAACCAACCGATAGACATGAAGCTTCTACTAGGTGCCAGTCACTGGAGATACAAAAATATGCGAAAGACAATCCCTGCTCTTGGGAGCTCACCCATAAGGGAGATGGAAGGACCCTGCCCCCCTCCTCTCTCACATCCCAAATCTAGAGCCCACCATGCCAAGAAGTCTTTCCTGTCTTCATCTCCCACATCCATCTATTATGACCTTTCCCCCCATCTCTAAACTCCCAAAGAACTGACTTCATGAACTACTTATGTGGCCCTTGGTTGTCTTTGTGAGTATAAATTTAATTGCCCTGGTAAGTTTATAACTCCCCCCACCCCCACTTAATAACACCCCAAATTTCTCTAACATTGTAAAGTCTGCAAAGTGCTTTTTCCATAGCAACCCTATGGACCGGTAGGGAGTCTAAGTATGAATGGACCCATTTCACAGATGAGAAAATTAAAGACAGGACTCAGACTCTGGTTCAATTCACAGGGCAGATTTAGCTATATTTTGAGCATCCCCACATCACAGAATCTCAGGAATTAGAAGGTACCCCAAAAAACCTAGTATTGAGTCCAACAGAACCTGATTCAGAATTCCATCCACATCACCATTAGGTAGTGATCCTCGCAGGGAGGGGGGACTGACTAGCTCCTAGGTAGTGGGGACCAGCCACTTTGGGGCAGCTCCGATTGCCAGGAAGTCCCTGCTCACATGGAGAGGATGAAGTCTGTCTCTCTGCACTTTCTCCCTAGTGCTATTGTCTCCTCTGAGGCCAAGCAGAAGCAGTCTAATTCATCTTCCACTGCCTAGCCCTTCAAAGACTTAAAGACAGCCACCCCCCATCACATCTCCTCTTCTCTAGACTAAACACTTACAGTTTCTTAAACTCAGTCCAATGTCATTTGCACTCTATAATGATGAGTTAGGTATGTCCATGTCTGTGCCTGGAGGCCTGTGGGGCTCTTATGGGGCTCAGCCCTAGGTCTCCATTCATTCCAACTAATCTCCATGGCTATGGCAGGTCACACAGGCTCCCTCTTTGAGGAAAGCAAGCCAATGAAGGAAAGTGTTGGAATATCATGCAACTGTCAGAGCAGTGAGCTCCCCTAGAGATTAACTCGTCTACCTCTCATTTACACACAGGAGAACTGTGGCTTCCCTAAAGCCACCCAGACAGTTAGAGGCAGAGCAGAAGTAAAAACCTAGTCTCCTGAACCCCAGCCCTGTGTTCTTGTCAGAGTGTGACACTGTCTCTCATTCTGCCTCCAGCAGCACCTGGAGTCAGCCCTTGCATTCCTGGTGGTATGAGTCATGTGTGTCCTACTCCTGACCAGGGGGAGCTGGAAAACCATGAGGGAGTAGCTGATGGAGACAGGCAAAGAAGGCTTGGAGATGCTCCCAGAGCCTGTCCTGCTGGTGCTGTAGGGAAGAAGAATAGATGCTGTTTATCTTTATTATCTTTCCCCAGAAAATATGCTCCTCCTTCTGACTCTCTCTGACACTCTCTCTCTCTCTCTCTCTCTGTCTCTCTGTCTCTCTGTCTCTCTCTTTCTCTCTCTCTTTCTCTGTCTGTCTGTCTCTACTCCCCAATCAGTGCCACTCTTTGATTTCACCTTTAAACCATTGCCTCCTCCATTTTCACAGTCACAATCTTAGTACAAGCCCTTGTCACCAATCATTTGGACAACTTCCACAGGCTTCTAATGGTTCTCCCCTACCAGTATCACCACCACCTCTATCTCCACATCCCTGTTAGATCCATCCTTTATACACTTCCAGAATAATCTTCCATCTGCCTAGTTATCATTATAGCTCTTTGCCCCCAAACTTTCAATGGCTCCCTGTTGCCTACCAAATAAAGTCCAGACTCATTAGCCTGCGATTTGAGGGACTCCACAAGCTGATGCCATCCTTCCTTCCCAACCTTATCTCCTACTGCCCCACTCTGTCTATTCCACAACTCCAGACAAACTGGCCTCCTCTCTGCCTTACTCTTGGGTCTTCTGATTCTTCATGGATACCAGGTACACAGCCACCTATTACCCCTCACTCTCCATATAGGAACTGCCCATCTCTCTTTGGCAGAACATGCCCACCATGATGTCTTTAATCATACTTCACACATGTGAGTCCTTGATGGCAATGTACTGCAGCCCACTTACACTCTTACAGCTTCCCACTGCCCTTCAGATCTCCTGTGATTCTGATTCTCCTGAGATCTCTGTGTTCCATGACGGGCACCAAGCAAATTCTTTGGGTTTTCATTGACCTGAACCTACAATTTCTTTGGTCTAGGGCAGGGCTTCTGAATTTGGGGTCCATGAACTTAAAACAAATAGATTTTTGATAACTGTATTTCAACTTAATTGATTTCTTCTGTAATCCCATTTTGTCCTAATTGACTTAAAAAACAGGATTCTACGAAGGGCTCCATGGGCCTCTCCAGGCTGGCAAAGGGGTCTGAGATATGAAAAAGTTAAGAACTCTTTTTCTATGGAGCTGCTGATAGAAAACTCCCCCTACCAATGTATATCACCACCTCTGCTATAGCTTAGAAGGGAGCTACCGAAGATGGCAGCTGGAAAGCAGTGACTTGCCTGAGCTCCCACCCAGGTCCCTCCAAACACCTATAACAATGGCTCTGAACAAATCCTAGAACTGCAGAACCCACAAAATAGCGGAGGGAAGCAGTGCTCCAGCCCAGGACGGCCTGAATTGTCACAGGGTAAGGTCTATTGCATGGAGCTGGGAGCAGAGCCCAGCGTGGGCTGCACCTGGACCAACCAGACCCGGAGCCAGGCAGAACAGGCCCTAGCGCCCTGAATCAGTGAGCTGTGGCAGGTACCAGACTTCTCAACCCACAAACACCAAAGACAACAGAGAAGGTTAGTGGGAAAAACTGCGGGGAGCCA
This sequence comes from Trichosurus vulpecula, assembly GCF_011100635.1. Lineage (NCBI taxonomy): Eukaryota > Metazoa > Chordata > Mammalia > Diprotodontia > Phalangeridae > Trichosurus > Trichosurus vulpecula. The sequence goes on along the minus strand of NC_050580.1, from coordinate 34,336,536 downwards.
GAGTGAAAGGAGTTCCCAGTTCGGCCACCACCCCAGGGGCAGCAGAGGAGGTGCAGCTACAGAACTACAGCTGCAGTTGCTTCTGGCCCCAGGTCCACCTGGTGGGAGGAATTAAGTGGTGGATCTGAGCAGGAGTGCACAGCCAGATTAGATCTGAGTCAGGTCCGGGTTGGAGGTTCTTGGGGGAGGAGTAGTGCTGGTGTGGCAGAGCTTGCTGCATAGCTCTGAAAACAACAGCTCAGCCCCTCAAGTTTGGGACAAAGTACTCTTTACTCTACAAGCAGTCATACCCTGATGAAAAACTCAAGGGTCAAGTAAGTTGGCTGGGAACATAGCCAGGCAGCGAAAACAGACTCAGATTCAGACTCAGACTTTGGAATCTTTCTTTGGTGACAAAGAATACCAAAACATACAGCCAGAAGAAGTCAACAAAGTCCAAGAGCCTACATCAAAAGCCTCCAAGAAAAACATGAACTGGTCTCAGGCTGTAGAAGAGCTCAAAAAGGATTTGGAAAGCAAGTTAGAGAAGTAGAGGAAAAATTGGGAAGAGAAATGAGAGTGATGCAAGAAAACCATGAAAAACAAGTCAATGACTGGCTAAAGGAGACCCAAAAAAATACTGAGGAAAATAATACCTTAAAAAATAGACTAACTCAAATGTCAAAAGAGCTCCAAAAAACCAATGAGGAGAAGAATGCCTTGAAAGGCAGAATTAGCCAAATGGAAAAGGAGGTCCAAAAGACCACTGAAGAAAATACTACCTTAAAAATTAGATTGGAGCAAGTGGAAACTAGTGACTTTATGAGAAATCAAGATATTATAAAACAGATCTAAAGGAATGAAAAAATGGAAGACAATGTGAAATATCTCATTGGACAAACCACTGACCTGGAAAATAGATCCAGGAGAGAGAATTTAAAAATTATTGGACTGCCTGAAAGCCATGATCAAAAAAAGATCCTAGATATCATCTTTCAAGAAATTATCAAGGAGAACTGCCCTGATATTCTAGAGCCAGAGGGTAAAATAGAAATTGAAAGAATCCACTGATTGCCTCCTCAAAAAGATCCCAAAAAGAAAACTCCTAGGAATATTGTCTCCAAATTCCAGAGTTTCCAGGTCAAGGAGAAAATACTGCAAGCAGCCAGAAAGAAACAATTTGAGTATTGTGGAAACACAATCAGGATAATACAAGATTATCAGCTTCTACATTAGGGGATTAAAGGTCTTGGAATATGATATTCCGGAGGTCAATGGAGCTAGGATCAAAACCAAGAATCACCTACCCAGCAAAACTGAGTATCATGCTCCAAGGCAAAATATGGATTTTCAATAAAATAGAGGACTTTCAAGCTTTCTCAGTGAAAAGACCAGAGCTGAACAGAAAATTTGACTTTCAAACACAAGAATCAAGAGAAGCATGAAAAGGTAAACAGGAAAGAGAAATCATAATAAGGGACTTACTAAAGTTGAACTGTTTTGTTTACATTCCTACATGGAAAGATGATGTGTATGATTCATGAGACCTCAGTATTAGGGTAGCTGAAGGGAATATACATATATAGAGAGACAGAGGGCACAGGGTGAGTTGAAGATGAAGGGATGATATCTAAAAGAAATAAAATCAAATTAAGAGATGAGAGAGGAATATATTGAGAAAGGGAGAGATAGAATGGGGTAAATTATCTCACATAAAAGTTTAGGAAGGGAAGAGAGGGCAGGTAAGGGGGAATGAGTGAATCTTGCTGTCATCGGAATTGACCTGAGGAAGGAATAACATACACACTGAATTGGATATCTTACCCCACAGGAAAGAAGGAGGAAGGAGATAAAAAAAGGGGGAACGATAGAAGGGAGGGCAGATAGGGGGAGGAGGTAATCAAAAGCAAACACTTTCAAAAAGGGACAGGGTCAAGGGATAAAATTGAATAAAGGGGGATAGGATAGGAAGGAGCAAAATATAGTTAGTCTTTCACAACATGAGTATTGTGGAAGGGTTTTACATAATGATATGCATGTGGCCTATGTGGAATTGCTTGCCTTCTTAGGGAGGGTGGGTGGGGAGGGGAGAGGAGAGGGAATTTGGAACTCAAAGTTTTAAAAGCAGATGTTGCATGCAACTAGGAAATAAGCTATACAGAAAATGGGGCATAGAAATCTATCTTGCCCTACAAGAAAGTAAGGGAAAAGGGGATGGGGGGGAGTGGGGTGACAGAAGGGAGGGCTGACTGGGGAACAGGGCAACCAGGATATATGTCTTCTTGGAGTTGGGGGGAGGATAGAAATGGGGAGAAAATTTCTAATTCAAACTCTTGTGAAAATCAAGGCTAGAAACTAAAAACATAAAAACAAAAAATAAATAAAATAAAATAAATAAATAAATAAATAAATAATTTTAAAAAAAGAAAAAAGAAGAAGGGAGCTGCCTAGAGTAGAGGCAGCAAATGTGACACACTCACTCACAAAATTAAATTGGGAAATATCTAAAATGAATAAAAATACAATAAAATACAGATAATATTATTAAAAAATGAAGTCAATATGTGACCCACAGAGATCTTTATGTGCAGATTAGTGGCCTGTGTTTCTATTTAAAGCCCCTGATCTAGAGCACTGAGACATTATGTGACTTGGCCAGGGTCACACAGTCAGTATGTGTTATAGGCAGAACTTGAACCCAGTCAGCTAGCCTTTATTAAGCATCTACTATGTGTCAATCCTTCTTGAGGCCAAGGGGAGCTTTCTGTCCATTGTGTTGAATTGCTTCTCACTGGGAGAATATTGCTTGTTTAAAGGACTGGCTTTATAGCAATTGGAGAATGTCTGAACAAATTATGGTAGATGAATGCAATGGAAAATTACTGTGTTGGAGGAACCAATGACTATGATGAATCCAGACAAGTATGGGAAGACTTATAGCAACTGATGTAAAGTAAATAAGCAGAACCAGAAAAACAATTGCCATAATGACTACAACAACGTAAATGGAAAAGGAAACAAGAAAATGATAAAAACTGAAAGCTGAGAAATTAGAATGAGCAAACTTGGCTCCAAAGAAGAGATGTGAGGAGGCATCTCCCCCAGCATCTTTGCACAGGTGAGAGGTGACGGATGTGGAACTAACATCATGATGCATATTACATCAGACTTTTTCCGATATGTTGGTCAGACTTGGTGAATTGTTGTTTCTTTCTTCATTATTTCTCATTCTTTGTAATAAGGGATGATGTCTTGGTGGGAGTGGGAGGGGGGAAGGATACATTGCTAAATATTTAAGGACATTAATCAAATTTATTTTAAAAATACATAGTTTTTAAAAAGAGGATCTTTGGTGGGAGGAGATGGGTCTTAAGATCATTAAATGAATTGTACAGGTTTCCAAATGCAGTCCAGCTCAATTTCCTTCTCTTCTTCAAGTCTAGTCCTGATTCATGTTTCATTGACAATGCCTGGCCATGATGCACATATTAATAGACTAACTTCATAATCACCCACCCAACTGCATGGCCTCATCTGGGCAACAGGTATCCTTCATCCACTTGGTTTTTCCTATGTGGATTGCTTGACTGGTCTTTTTAGTTAGACAATGTGCCTGTAATGTTTTGTCCAGATAACATGCTTATAGAAAAAGGTGAGATTATTGTCATTAATAAGATTATGGATTTAGAGCTGGGAGGACTTTAGAGTTCATCCAGTTCAGTCACCTAATTTTACAGAAGAGGTCTTTGAGGCCTAGAGAGATCAGGTGACTTGTCCAAGGTCACACAGGTATAAGATGAACCCGGGCCTTGGATTTGAAAGCCATCACTATTTCCCCTGTATACTACACTGCTTCCCTATTCATGAGATTTGGAGATGGAAGTGATCATAATCATAGAGTCCCACATCCCCATTTTATAGATAATGTAAGGACCCACAGAATCTCAAGATTGGAAGGAGCCCAGTCCAACCCATAACTGAACAAGAATCCCCTCTATATTATCCACAGCAAGTGTTCCTACAGCTTTTGTTTGAAGACCTCCCATGATGGGGAATTCATCCTCTCTGGAGGCATTTCATTCCACTTTGGTAGAGCTCTGATTGCTAGGAAGTTTTTTTTTTTTTTTATATCAAGCCCTAATTTGCCTCTGCAACTGCTAACCCTGCTTCTCATTCTACCCCTTGATGTGAACCCCTTTCAAATACTTGAAGACATTTATCAGGTCTCTCTCACCCTCCAGTCATCTGGCCTCCAAATTAAATTTCCCCAGTTCCTTTAACCAAGCTTTATATGGATGTTTTAGTCTAATTTCAAATCCTAGGTTCTTTGCACTCCACTGCGGGGGAGCCTGGCACATAGGATTTTGGCTAGCCATGCAAAGTAGAACAAGCCTGGAGGCCTGAAAGGCATCAGGCATTGGGCCTAATAGACTTGTAATCAGGTTGGTTTCTCTTTGTGCTTGGTCTCCTGGGGACTCTGTGGTTAGTTCCTGTGTGTGTGTGGGGAGGGGGAGGTGCAGGTACAAAGTCTATAAGTGTTAGATGTAAGAAGACAATGGACTTCTTTGAGATGAAGTAAAATTCCCCCTTCTTGATCATGGCCCCCCAGACAGGTTAAGTAGCTCTAGATGTCTCCTTTTGGAGCATCTTCATGTCTCCTTGATGTTACAACAACTAATAATCTTTCCAGTTAGTGAAGTACGGAAGTACGGAAGGAAGGAAGGAAGGAAGGAAAGAAGGAAAGATGGAAAGAATGAAGAAAGGATGGAAGAAAGGAAGGAAAGAAGGAAGGAAGGAAGGAAGGAAGGAAGGAAGGAAAGATGGAAAGAAGGAAGGAAAGAAGGAAAGATGGAAAGAATGAAGAAAGGATGGAAGAAAGGAAGGAAAGAAGGAAGGAAGGAAGGAAGGAAGGAAGGAAGGAAGGAAAGAAGGAAGGAAGGAAGGAAGGAAAGAAGGAAGGAAAGATGGAAAGAAGGAAGGAAGGAAGGAAGGAAGGAAGGAAGGAAGGAAGGAAGGAAGGAAGTGAGGGAGGGAGGGAGGAAAGGAGGAAGGGAGGAAAAAGTATATATCCCAGGCACTGTGTAGGATGCTGGGGATACAGACAACAGGAAAACAGATGTTTCCCTCGAGGAGCTTACACTCTAAGAGGAGGAGCCAACACATCCCACCAGCAGGACCCAGTGGAGGGAATTGAGGTTGGAAACAACACTGGATTTGGAGACAGAGGTCCTAGGTTCTACTCCTGGCTCTGCCATAGGTTTTTCCACGTGACCCTAGGCAAGCCCTCTACCCTCTCTTGACCTGAGTCTCTCATGTTTAAGGTATAGCCCCTATGACCAGGCAAAGGCATATCCATAAGCAGGGCAGAAGGAACTGGCTTTTGCCTCAAGGTGCAGTAGCTGGGGGTAGGTTGGGGTGGGCATGCTTCTTTCTTGGAGTGACCACTGTCTCTGCACTTTGCCTTGTGGTTCCCTAATAGCTGACACCTCAGTACAATTGCTTCTGGGCCACCATGCCCAGGGCCCTATCACCTTGGTGCCACTCTCCTGGGGCTTGCCTTCCCTCCAGCCCTAAGGGGTGAAGACCAGACGAGCCCCTCTCCTGGTAAAGCTGAGTCCATGGTCTAGCTGTGCTCTGTCCTGATGCTACCTCCTAGGCCCAATCGTTTCTTTGTTTCTGTTTTTTCCTGGAGTGAAAAAATTCCCAGTGCCAGTCTTGCCCGGGGTAACACAGTAAGTCAGTGGCAGAGATGGGATTTGAATCCAGCCCCTCAGAGCTGTGACTTCTCCTTATACCAGGGATTCTTCTCCCTTCCAGGCTCCAGGCCCTCCTAGGAGCAGGCTCCCATTTCGTGAATGAATCCAAAGCAATTGGGCACTCGATAGGAAAGGGCCTTCATGAGACACAGTAATTCAGCCACTGACAGAAGCTTTGCTCTCAGCACCATTCAGGGGAGACAACCAAGGGTGCTTTTCATCTCCAAATAAAACAAACAGGGACAAAGGAGGCTATAATATCGACTTTCATCATTGATATTTCCATTTATTGCCGCCGTAATTAGCAATTCTATCGCCGACGAGGCACTGGTCTTGTCTCACCACGAACACAGGCTTATTAATGTTAACGCTGACGAGGCTGACATGGGAAACAGGCTGGTGGAGAGTGAGCTGGCAGGCTAGGGGAGCAAGGGGGGAGGAAGGAGAGTAGGGAAGGAGAGAAGCGGAAGAAGCAGATGGAAGGAAAGGAGGAGAGGAAAGCAAGGGCAAAGGGCCAGCCTCCTCTCTTTGGCTGAGATGAAATGCCCAGCTTGAGCCCTGACTCTTCCAGGAAGACCACCCTGACCACCCCAGCCTTCCTATCTGTACAGAGTGGTTAGGAGGGGGAAAGAACAGGAAAGAGACTGGATAGCCTACATTCTACCGCCATCATAATCATTACTTGTGGTGAGGAGGCTTTGTGGGAAGAGCATTGGAATGGAGCCAGAAGGCCCAGGTTCACATCTTACTTCCTTCCTATTTCTGTGATCCTGGGTGAATCATTTCCCATGTGGAGCCCACTTTATCAAAATGAGGGAGATGGCCGAGGTGAAGGCCAAAGTGTCTCTGAACACTAAAATGCTAGGATCTGGAGACCTGGGTCTGAGCTCTGACCCTCCTGCCTGGGGGACTGAGAGTGGGTCATTTCCACTCTCAGGGCCTTATTTTCCTCATCCATGATGATCATTATAATCACATTAAGAATATTAACAACAATAATGATAGTAGCTAGCATTTACTTAGCACTTAGAGGTTTACAAAACACTTTACACATATAATATCATTTGATTTTCATAAGCCTTCTGGGAGGTATTATTATATGCATTTTACAATTGAAGAAACTGAGGCAGACAGTGGGAAATGATTTGGCTGGAGTCACATAGCTAGAAAGTATCTGAACTAAGGTCTTCCCAGCTCCAAGTTCAACGCTCTTTCATTGAAGTTAGATCACATAATCTCGAATGTCTTTTCTAGGTCCAAATTCATGATATATGTTCTAAGGCCTTTTTTAGTCCTGACATTTTATAGTCTATGCTCTAAGGTCCCTTTCAGTATTGATGTTCTAGGTTCTGAGGTCCCCTCCATTCTAGGTTCCACATTACTCCCAGTCCTTCCATTTTATTTTTTAGGTTCTAAGGTAGCATTCAGTCATGGTGTTCTAGGTTCTAAGATCCCTTCTGTTCTTGACATTATAGGTTCTAGGTCCCTTCCTGTCTTACCATTCTATTTTTTAGGTTCTAAAGTTCCTTTCTGTTGCAATGTTTTAAGTTCTAAGATCCCTTCCATTCTTGACATTCTAGGTCCCTTCTTGTCTTGCCATTCTATGTTTTAGGTTCTAATGTTCCTTCCATTCTTGCCATTTTATGTTTTAGGTTCTAAGGTCCCTTTCTGTCTCAGTGTTCTAGGTTCAAAGGTTCCTTCCATTCTTGCCATTCTAGGTTCTAGGTCCCTTCCTGTCTTGCAATTCTATGTTTTAGGTTCTAAGATCCCTTCTAGTTCTGACATGTCACGTTATTCCTTCCAGTTTTGTCTTTCCCGTGGTGCAATGGACTCCAAGAACTTGGATTCTCATCCTTGTTCTGTCACTTAGGACCTGAGTCACCTTGGCCAAGTCACCTCACTCCTTTGGGCCTCACTTTCCTCATTAGTATCAGGTTCTTGATATATAAAGTGAGAAGGTTGGACTAGATCAGGGGTTCTTGACCTTTGTGCCATGGTCCCCTTGGCAGTCAGTCTGAAGAAGCCTATAGACTTCTCAGAATCATGTTTTTAGATGCATTAAACAAAGTGCATGGGATTCCAAAGCAAACCAATCATATCAAAATATGGTTAGCAATATATTTTTTAAAATCATTGACAGACCCCAAGTTAAGAACCCCTGGAGTGGAGGGATTAGGTGATCTGTGAGCACACTCCTGGCTCTGACATTCTATGATCCCAAGATCCATTATTCCCCAACTCATACTCTGTGCACCAGGCAAGCCAGTGCCCTCACTCATCTGGCCAATGCCAGGTTCCAGCCTCACACCTTTGCTCATGCCGTCCCTCCTGCCTCGGATGCCCTCCTCCTACCTTTCTAAGTGCTACCACTCTAGGAAGGGCCCTCTTTGGTCACACTCCTACCAGGAAGCCTTTTCTGACCCCTCATCATAAACAAAGACCTTCAATTTTAGAACAGGAAAGCACCTCAGAGGCCATCTCCTCCAACTTTCTAATTTTACAAGGGAGAAAATACACAAAGTAGTGAAGTGACCCATCCAAGGTCACACAGATAATAAGTGGCAAAGCCACGATTTAAACTCCTGTCCTTGGATTCAACTCCGCTGCTCTGCCCACTCAACCACATTGCCCTAATCTCGTCTTCCTGTGGGCTCTCGCAGTTCTCTATCACTATTCTCATAGCATTTAATTGCTTATTATATGAGTCTTGGCTCTCCATCTAGGCTGCTTCTCCTTCTGTTTTTATGTTCTCCACAGCAACTAGCCCTGGCAATAATAATAAAGCATCACACTTTACATTTTTGAGATGCCTCAAGATTTTACAAAGCTCTTTCTTCCCAGGAGCTCTTGACAGCAGCTGCTGCAGGAAGGTTCTTCTTTGTTTCACAGACACAGAAAATGAGACTCAGAGAGGGTCAGCAACCTGCTCAAGGTCACACAGCTCCCAAACATCTGAGAAAGCACTCGGACCCAGGTCTTCTTCTGGTTCCAAGCCCATTGCCCTTCCAGGCCCCTCCCCTGTCTCTTGGGCATACAGTCGGTACTCAGTGAACAGTGACTGAGACAGGGATTGATTCACATGCCAAGCATTCTTCTGTAGTCATTAAAGCAGGTCCTGACCAGCCCGGCTTTGTCAGCATTTTAGTTCTATTATTTGGAAGGAATCAAAACGTCTTTCTTTACCTTGATTCTCTCACTCAGCCTGATCACTTGTTAGACCTGAAACCTCTGGGACTAGGGGCTGCTGCCTTTACCTTTCCCAGGCGGCAGAGCTTACCAGTACAGGGGAAAGATCATTGATCGACTTTGGTCTCAGAAGAGCTGGGTTTGAATCCTGCCTTTGCTTTTTTTATCCCTTGTGACCTTGGGCACATCACTCCGCCTTTTAGCCTGTTTCCTCATCTCTTGAATGAGGATTGTGCTAGATCTCTAATATCGCTAACATTCTTCTCAGCTCTGACACTAATCCATCTTTTTATAGCCCTTTATGTGTGCGATATATGCATATGTATATATGTTACATAAAGGAGAAAGGAACAAGGCATAGTGGATAGACCCGGCTTTGAAGACAGAGACTTGGATTCCAATCCTGCTTTCGGGCCCTTCTGGCAGTGTGCCCCGGGGCCCTGCTTCTTGCTTTCCTTTGAATCTCCAGTGCTTAGCATGGTACCTGGCAAACAGTAAGTGCTTAATAAATGCTTTTTGATTGAGTGATGTAAGCTCTGGGTGCTGTGGGCAGATCAGAGGAAGGGCTGATCTGCCTTGAGAGAGAGTTTCATCACCAGGGAGTTCACCTGGCTATGTCCAGTTGCTGCTGCTGATAAAACAGTAAGAGCCAGTATTTGTATAGAATGGTAAGACTTGCCAAGCACTGTACAAACCGGACCTCATTTGATCCTCACAACAACCCTGGGAAATAAGGGTTGCTATCATGTCCATTTTACAGTTGAGAAAACCGAGTCAGACACAGGTGTGTCACACAGCTAGGAAGTGTCTGTGGCCGGATTTGAACTCAGGTCTTCCTGGCTCCAGGCCTGGAGCACTATGCCCTAAGCTACCTTTCCCTTTTATATTTGTTGTCTCTTTTGACTTCCACCAGCCCTTCAAGAAAGGTAATGCAAGGGTTATCATTCCCTCTTACCCGATAAGGAAATGGAGATGCAGGAAGACACGATTTGCCTGAGGCCTCATAGCTAAGACCCTCAGAGGCAGGACTGGAACCAATGTCTTCTGACTTCAGAGTTAGGGCTCTCTCCTCAGCACTTCTCATGGGGAGTTCATTCTGGGAGATAAGGGTCTTGGGCCGGCTAGCCCCAGAATCTGGCAGGGAGTGGGGATCCTTTCTTGGGGAGCTGGGGATTCTGCCGAGCACGGCAGATTCCAGAGCACACTGCAGAGGAGGCCAGGGCAGAGAGTGCAGTCTCTGCAAATTGCCTTTCGTGCCTGGAGTGGTAAGCATGCGTGCTCGTGGGGCACTCCGTCACATAATAATTTCTGATTGCTTGGGTGGATTCTGACCAAATTGGCCAAGGCAAGGCCAGTCCTAAGTACAGGGGAAGCTCCGTATCATGGGAGCTTCCTTAAAGCCCCACACCTCACTACTCCCCAATATCTCTGTTGTTATCCTAAAACTCCTACTGTGGTCACTGAGGAGGAATGGAGACCATGGGGCTGCTGTTCTTTGAATCCTTCATCTCAAATGCCCAGATAATTGCTAGGACCTGGCCCTTTAGGGCATAGACAAAATAAAGCTGGTATGATTTCAAGGAGATCAGGAAAGTCCTGGCGGTTCCCAAGTCCCTTCCTAACCTGCTGGCCAACACCCCCGGAGGGGGGGAGTGGACAGAGTCTTACTATTATTCATCAATGAATATATATTTAGTGCTTAATCTGTGGCAGGAACTGGGCTGGGTGCTGAGGATATACATACACAACTAAGATAATGCCTGCCCTCAAGGAGCTTATATCCTTACAGCCATCGGGGAAGAGGGGGCCTCTCTGACCCACTTTGGGACAAAGCAGTACGAATCAATTCCTCTTGCATGTGACCCTCCCCTTCAAACATTCAGAGACACTTATCCTGTCCTCTCTGAGTCTTGTCTCCCCCACTTTGTCCAGAAGGGGGCTAGGTGCATGGTATAAGTAATGAAATACAGAGGACTTCTCATTCTTGTACCTGTATCCCCAGTGTCTAGCACAGAATGGATGCTTAGGATTGTCGATTTCAAGTTGGGAGGGACCTTACAGGTCATGTAGCCCAACTCCCTCATTGTACAGATGAGGAAACAGGACCCAAAAGGTTAAGTGACTTGCCCCGCGTTACCAAAATGTGTATCGATTGACTGATTGTTGGTGGTCGGTACCACAAATGCGAGTTTATCTGAGGCTTCAGATGAGTCACGCTTCGGAACATTTGGGGCTGAGAAGAGGAGAATCTCAGAAAGCTCTTTCTGATTCAGGGCCAACCTAGGGTTTAGAAGAACAACCTGTACCATGTGCATGAGCCTTCCTAAGGAGTGACACTGTGAAAAAGGTCTAGGGAAAAGGTGTTCAATTAGGTTTTTGAATAAATGGACACTCTAGCTCAAGATATTCATCAGCCAAAGTGTTTGAGCATGTGGTAGAGGCAGTCTGGATTAAGCATAAATTTGGTTCTGAGGAACAGAGGAGGGGGAAGGCACTTAGTACAATGAATGAGCAGGGATCCCCAGGGGCTGAGACAAAGAGGTGGTGATTAGATAGAGGAGCAAGTGGAAGAAATAGAGGCGGTCCCCCAAGCCGGCAGATGCCGAGGAGTTCTTTAGAGCCGACTGGGTCAAGGCAGAAATCAAGGCACTCATTCTTTGGAGTTGTGAGGTTGACAATGCTTCTGAGCAGGGGAGCCAGTCCTTGGTATTACCCCTCAGGTCTCACTCCATCACCCGACTCTCCATCTGGACCAACGGGTAACAGAGCAAGCAGCCCATGCCTCTGCCTGTTGGTCCCCCAAGTACCTCCCTCCAAATCACTCAAAAAGAATTTACTAGACCCCCACCTCTGCAGAGGAGAGAGAGAAACAGGAAGGCTTTCTCCTTTGTAAATCAAGGAGGTTTGAACTGTATCATTTCTATGGTCTTTTACTTTTTTTCCTCTATACTCTCCACACCCTGAAGCTTCAGGGGTCCAAATAGGTGGGGCCTCCAGAGGCCTCTGCAGTCGCCCCGAGCACAGAAGGCTTACAAATTGGACGATTCGTTTCAGACAAGCTGGCTACAAACACTTTTAACTGAAATAACTACTGCTTTGTGGGTGGAGAGGATTTTAACATTTTGGTATAACCTGCAGGAAAAAATCATTAAAACTTGAGCAATGGGAACTGGAAAGAAGATGGGTCGGTATGAGCAGCAAATGGTCACAAGAGGATAGCCAGGAAGACCAGCCCCTCCTACGAATGAATGAATGAATGAGGCATTTATTAAGTGCTTACTATATGCCAAGCATTGTGTTAAGCACTGGGGACAAAGCCAGATAGTCCTTACTCTCCTGGAGGTCACACTCCAAAGAGGGAGTCAACACAAAAGAAAGTTCAGCTCCAGGGTGGGTGGAAAGGCCTGGAAGTTCTAGGGGTGTTATAGTGGGGTGGAAGGCAAGGTCCATCACTTTCCATCAGTAGGTCAGATCTGATTGGTGGAGAGTCTTCATTTACTGTTGAAGGGAACAGTATTTTCTGACAGAACAGACGTGGTTCAAACACCACCTTCTACAGGAAGCTTCTCTTGATGGTCACAACTTCTGCAACTATCTTGTATTTTCTGAATTTCTTCTTTCCATATTTCTATAGGCCCATGTTGTGCCTCCTGATTGAGAGCTGCTTGAGAGTTGAGATGGCTCCTTTTTTTAATATCTGTATCCCCAATGACTACACATGGTAGATACTTAATAAATGCTTGTTGGCTCCATAACTAACCCTGATGATTTCCCAGGAAATGAGATCGTGTATATAAGGTACTTTGTCATGATAACAGCTCACATCCCTATAGTACGTTAGGGGTTGCAAAGGACAAGCTTCCATTATATGGTTTGATCTTCACAACAGCCCTGTGAAGCAGGTGCTTTCTATTATGCTCATTTTTGCAGAGGGAGAAACTGAGGCTCAGATAAGTCAGATAACTCACCCAGGGTCCCAGAGTATATCCCGGACAGGATCTGAACCCAGGTCATCCCTTTGCCAAGTCTAGCACACAAACCACTACCCAGGGCTGCCTGGTTCCAAGCTTTAAAAGGCTGTTTAAATGTCAGCCTTTATAATTATCACAGCAGGAGGGGATTGTATTCTCAGCCACGCTATTATTGCTGTCTCCTCTTACTGGAGAGTGGGAGAGGCAGTCACCACTCCCTCCCTACTCTACAGATGTCTGCAAGGCCGGCCCTGGCACTCAAGCTCCCTGTTGTCTTTGGTCTGTGTCCCAAGGTTTGCCTCCAAATAGGGAAACTGAGGCCCTACCTGCTCTGGGGACCTTCTACTTTGAGCCCCCTCTTCTTTTTTGTTCCTTCCCTCTCTTGTAGAGGGGAGTGAATGAATTTTGACTCAGAGCATATGAGGGGTTCAAATCCAGTGACTTATCCCCTCTGAGTCTCAGTTCCTCATCTATAAAATGGGGAGGCTAGACCTCTGAGTGCCTTTCCAAGTCTCAGTCTGTGATGCTATGATGATATGAGAGACAGGATGAGCAAAAGACCTATGACTTTGTGGGTATAGGGGACCACTGGGTAAAGAAGAATCACTGCCAATTTAGGTGGCCACTTTCTCTGAACTACTAAGTCTCAGAGAGCTGAACTCAGGCCTTCCTGGCTCCAAGTCCAGCTCTCTGTCCATGATGACTTACTGCCTCTCTTATATATAAAATGAGGGGAGTAGGGTTGGCTAGATCTCCTAAGTCCAGACTAACTCAAAGTCTATTATACTGGAGCTTCCTTTTCTCCCTTCCAGTCTTCTCTTCCTTTCTTCCCCTCTCCTCCTCTCCTCCCCTCCCCTCCCCTTTCCTCTCCTCTCCTCTCCTCTCCTCTCCTCTCCTCTCCTCTTCTCTCCTCCCTTGCCCTGTTTCAATTTGTCTCCATCTCCCTCTTTCTCTCTGTCTTTCCTGTTTCAGTAATCTCTGTCTCTGATCAATCACCCTCTTTTGGAGTAAATCATTATTCAGCAAAATGAAGCAATCAGGAGGTGGCATGTTCTCACCAGCCAAGAACAAGTATGGTTCACTTGAGTCCAAAATGCTGACCTGTGTGGCGGTGAGTGAGCCCCAGTATGATGGCCTGGGTAAAGGGCTTCTGCTGCCTCTGTTCCTGTCTCCCTTAGTCACCTGCCAGCCTGCCTTCTCCCATTTCTCAAACTCATCACCCTTTCTTTTCTCAGATAGAACTCTCTTTTTTTCTCCTCCCCAGTCTTTTTTTCTCATGGTCTCTTTTTCTCCTTCATTCTCTCTTTTTTCCTTTATCTCTCTTGTCTCTGTCTCCCTCTCTGCTCTCCTTCCCATCCTGTCTCTCCTCACCCTAGGATTAGAGATTTCAAATAGCAAGGGACTTTGGAGATCATCACTAGTCCAATCCCCTTGTTTTATGGACCAGAAAACTGAGGCCTCAGAAGGGTTAATTACATCCTGGGTGTCACACAGGTATGAAGTGGCAAAGTCTGATTCTAAAACCAGCACTCTTTCTAAAGTTCTGTTCTTCCTTCCTTCCTTCCTTCTTTCCTTCCTTCCTCCCTCCCCCCTTCTCTCCTATATTAAAGGGGAATCAGATGAGCTGAGGTTGGAATAGTCAGTTGTAGCCAGAATGCAGAGGGCTTTGAATGCCATAGCAAGAAGTTTGTATTGAAAGGTCCCACAGATTGTAAGCATCAGAGGTGGATGCTAGTGCTCTTTCTTATGTATTACCACTCCATGGGGTGTGGCTTAGGGAATAGACACGGTTATAGTTTATGTAGAGTGTAAAGTTCAAGTATAGCTGGGGGTCTATCATTGAGTTATATTATATTTGGGAGTAAGTATAGTTTAAGCTACTAGGTGGCGCCAAAGTGCACAAAATGCCAGGCCTAGAGTCAGGAAGACATGAGTTCAAATCCATCCTTGGACACTTACTATCTGTGTGACCCTGGGCAAATCACTTAACCCTGTTTGCCTCCGTTTCCTCACCTGTAAAATGATCTGGAGAAGCAAATGGCAAACCACTTCAGTATCTGCCAAGAAAACCCCAAATGGGGTCATGAAGAGGTGGACATAACTGAACAATTTAAGAACTATATTCAGTTTTATCTATGTATATAGTTTAGTCAGGCTTATGCTGGTAAATATTTAACAACTGGCTCTTCAAAACTGCATGACATACTTTTAAGTTTAACTTGCATTATCAGCATTTTCTCCATCACTTTCTTAAGTCTAGACAATAAACAAAACACTAAACCAAACACTGATTTGTAGCATTTGTGGATTTCTGAGCCGTAAATGCTGACACTGAAAATTTAACAATCAGCTCTCATGAGCTAGCAGAAGCTGGCTCCAGCATGCCCCTGAGTTAAGGGTTCACGTAGAACTGCGTGTAAAATTGGGGAGGATGTACAGTTGGGGGCACATTTGCTGTAGGGAGAGTTTCCTACTATGCGGAGGCACAAAGGAGGGTAACTCATTATTTAAGGCAGTTGGTTGAGGCATTAATGTCTCTGCTTAGGGTTGTAGCTGAGGAATCCTCTAGGCAGAGCCAGCCTTGGTGCACGTGTCAGATTGTCTGTCTGTAGTTACAATGCATATTCTGTGGGACCATGGGTCACTGCTGGCTGCCTCAGGGGTCCCGGGAAGACAAGCCTTGGCATGCTGATGGCCTGTGCCCATCCCTCACTTTACCATCTCCTCCTCTTATCCCCATGCTGGCTGCTGGGCCTCTTGCTTCCAAGCTGTTTTATGCCCTGCGATGATGACAGACAGCTCCTCTTTCCCACAGAGCTCTGAGTGGAGAGGAAGGCAGGTGGGGTGCATGGACATAGACAGGGCTGAGGAACAAAGCCCTTATTAAGAGGAGTGATTCTTTTATTTTATGTTGGGAGAAACCCAAGACCCCCAGGCCCAGGAGAACAGCACCAACTAAATCATTCTTTTCCCCACTTCCCCAAGTGAACACAGACTCATCCAAGCTGTCAAACCTGGAAGAGCTTCAGAGATTTATCACCCTCATGTCCACCCTCCCTGAAATTGGGAAGGAAGCCCCAGGAGGAATTGCAGGAGATGAAATGTAATTTCAGATTAGGAAACGCGCTGGAGTTTTCAGTGGAACCAAGACCCAACTCAAACTCCTGGAAACAGAGACTTTCACTGGAGGCTGTGTTAGGACTTGGCAAGAGGTGATGCAGATTTGCCATCTATTATTCATTAGCACCACTTGTCCCTAACGAAGATTTAGGAGGGAATCAGCCCTCCCGGGGGGACTGGGCCTTCCAGGAAACCTGAATCTTTTTTTAAAAAAAATCCAGTTGCAGAGAAGAGCTTGGTTGCCTTTTTTAATCCCATCGTCCCTTAAAGGCTGGAGAGGATACACCTGGAGATGACCAGCTAGCTCACCGGTTAGATCTAGCGTTAAAGATGCCTAGGTGATGGATCCAATCTTTATGCGGGCCAATCAGATTTATTATGTTTTAGGGTAACAGACTGAACCCTCATCCTGGTCTTTTTCAAGCCCTCCATTCCTCTCCAGGATTCTCTCATGAATCTCCCTGACTTTTTCTACATTCCCTCTACCCCAAACTTCTTCAATCAGACAGTTCACACATCACTGGATTTCACACACTGGAAGTGTCCTCCATCCCTCCTGCCTCTCCCTCTGATTGGCTGGTTCCTTCCAGAAGCTCCATTTTAAGGAGTTTTGTCAGGCCCACCATGTCTTTATTATCCCTCTCCAGGCTGTCCTCCTGTCTTCATTGGACTTTCTCCACAATGTTGCTGAGTGCCTTCATCTCTTCCCCTCCACGCCATAGACGTTCATTTTAAAGCTCCCTTTTATGTGTGACCTTCTCCACTGGAGTATAAGCTCTGTGGGGGCAGGGGCTGTCTTTCTGTTTGTATCTGTAAACTCTAGCTTCTTTCAATGCCTTCCTCAAGCGCTGCCTCCTATAGGAAGCCTGTCCTCATCGCCTTGGGCTGCCAGCGCTCTCGCCCAGAAGTCACTTACATTTCCTGTATATTTCCTCCCAATAGAATGTAAGCTCTTCAAGGGCTGGGACAGTTTGGTTTTTGCGCCTGATACTGAGTAGACATTGACCAAACATTTATTGAATGATCTGAGACTGAACCTTGACCAAAGTTACAGACTGAGCCTTACCTGGGACCATTGAAAAATTAGTCTTAACCTTGATACTAGGCTCGCCCTAACCCAGATCCAGGTTGAGATGCCTGTAAAGGATTAGTGGATGAGAAGAGTAATTGGCTTATCCTCATACTGGGCTGGCCAATGCGTATAAATGCCCTGGCCACTCTGGAAAGACCAGAAGATTATCAATCTCCTGGCAGAGCTCCAAGGGAAGGCAGGGGAGGCAGGTGTGCCACTGTGTACGTGGGGAGGGGCCCAGGTGGCCCAACACTCATTCCTCTCACAGCTCTGCTTCTGACTTTGTACACTTTGACATCACGCCTTCAGCTGCTATCTCATGTTGGAACTCTCCTCAGCACCAGGGACCTCCTTGCCCTGGAACATCCCTCCACCATGCCAGTCCCCCTTTTCTCTTGGTAAGTTCCTTCTAAGACTTCCATTTTGGGGAGGAGCCCAGGCTAGCTAACCTGTATTTCCTTCCCAGTTTTGATTCTGACTTTCTAGACTTCCACAACATACCTCCATTGTAGGTCCTGTCCCCTTTCCTCATTTGCTTTTGTGTTCCTTTTTGTATGTTAGCTTCCCCATCAGAAGGAGGAGGGGAGAATTTTTGGGGGGGGTATCTGTTTATATATCTCCAGAACCTGGCATAATTCTTGGCATATAGTCAGTACTTAATAAATGCTTGTTGCCTTACCTCACCTGGAAGTGGGCATCACTCTTATTACCAAATAAATAAATTATTTTGTAAGTAAAAATGCCTGAAATTCCCCATGCCTTTGAGATGGGAAACACGAGGGTCCTGGGAGTCTCTGGGAGAGAGGGAGGGGAACCAAGCAGGGCTGTCAGAGCTGGGGAAGGGGGGGCAGGGCTAGGGGGCATGAAGAACTCAGGGCTTTATCACTGGCTAGAGGTAGAAATGGGTGTTTGTGGGTGTGTAAGTCTGTATTTTTGTATATGTGTGCATGTGTATTCACATGTATGCTTTGAGGGGAGCAGTCCTTATATTTGTGTCTGTATTAATGTACTAATATGTCTATATGTGTGACTGTGTGTGGGTATATAGATGCCTGACCGTCTATCCATGAATACACAAGAATGATTGCATGTATTAAAGACATGGCTATTTAAATGGGCGTCTGTGAGTGTGTATGTAGGGAGAGGCTGGTGTCTGGCAATTGTATGTATATATATATATATGTATATATATATGCCTATTAATATGCATGTTTGTTTATGTGCCTGCCTGTGTGTATTTGTGTGTGTGAATGCCTTGGTGTATGTTCAAAAATTGGAGCTGGGCTGATACCTGGTGTGTGTGTGTGTGTGTGTGTGTGTGTGTAATTGTACCCATTCTAAATCAGGTGAGGTGACTTGCACCAGTTACAAAGGAGAGGCTGAGTATCTTCTGACTCCAAGACCAGACCCCTTCACGCTATGCTCCTTCCTTGCCTCTGAAATGCTTTCTTGTTTACACCAGCTCCCTAAGAGTCCTTCTCTCCCTGGTCTTGCACCTGGCAGACCTTGGGAGGCCTGAGGTCACTCCTCCTGGAGCTCATTCTCTGGGGAGAACACTTCCTGTTCCTCCCCAGAGACAGTGGGACATAGGAGAAATAGGGTTCGAGTTCAGATCCTACCTGTGAGATATCAGGTAAAGCATGCACGTCTCTTCAGCCTCCTCCTCTGTAAAATGAGGGCATTCGATGAGCTGATCTCAATCCCTTTTCTCTCAGTGCTCAGATCTCCAGCTCCGGACCAGTCACCATAATGCATCGATTATGGCCGTGGTCACAGCTCAGCTCCAGGATGAATGGGGCAGAGCTCAGCGCTTGGCCTGTCGAGTCCTGCTATGTATGACTGGGGCTGGAGAGAAGGGGGGGGGCTCTTTGTTTCCCTGCTTCCGCCCATTTGCTCTTGTGAAAATCCACCTTCATCCATCCTTCTCCCCTTCAGTACCCCTAGCTAGGGGAATGGAGCTTATATTTATTTGTGTTTACACATGGCCCACAAAAATGAAACCTTGGAAAAGACTTATTTTCTTCCTCCTTTCTTCCCCTTCTTTGTTTTGCCCTATGCAAAGTGTCCTCTCCTTCACCTCTCCCCAGATAGACTGGGAAAATGATTAAGTCCTGGACGTCCTGACAGATCGTGCATAGGAGGCCCCAGGTTTGAACCCTAGTTTTCACATTTACTGCCCGTGTGAACTTGGACAACTCACTTCTCTGAGCTTCTACTTCCTCCTACATAGAAAGATGGAGTTAGTCTAGATCAGGGGATCTTAACCTAGTGTCCATAAACTTATTTAATTTTTTTAAATAATCATATTTTGATATTATTGATTTCTGTTACAATCCTATGTATTTTATTTTATGCTTTTAAAAACATTATTCTAAGCAGGGGTCCATAGGCTTCTTGAGACTGCCAGAGGGATCTGTAACACAGACAAAAATGGAAGAAACCCTGGCCTAGAAATCACCAAGGTCCCTTTGAACTTTAAACCTGTGATTCTCCCCCTTTCTATGCCCAGGTCCTCCCTTCTGCCATTTCCTGGCCCATTTGTCTTAAACATGTTAAGGTCTCTTTTTTGCCTTTAAAGGATCCTGCTGAGATGTCTTAGGGTGAAGGCATACCAGTTCTATCTCAGAAACTATCTAATCTAATCCCTTTAAATGACTTGCCCAGAGTCACACCAGGGATGAGTCAGAAGTAAGATCTGAACCCAGGTCCTTGGAATCCAGAACTGGTATTCTTTTCACTGTATCAAGATTATTCTTAGAGGTCAATGCTTCCAGGATCCATGATTTCAATGGGGGAGGAGGATACTACTTCTTCTGTAGATATTGATCACATCCTTCCTATGCCTTAGTTAGACAATCTTCATCAGTCACTATGGTCAACCCTCCCTCTCCCACCAAAAAGGTTCATTACTGGGATCATAGAATTTAGCATGGAAAGGGGCCCTGGAAATGATTGAGTCTGACATTCTCATTTTACAGAAAAGGAAACTGAGAACCAAAGAGAAGTGGTTTTCCCAGTCACATAAAAAGTCACTTTTTCCCCACCAAAGTGTATGGTAAAGGTGGAATTTGAACCCAAGTCTTCCAACTTTCCCTAACTTCCCACTGACTCTTTTGTAACTTTTACCACTTTCTAAATATAATGTGTGGCTTTACGTTCTACCATTCCCTAAATGCCACCTCCCACCAGAAGTCCTTTAAATCAGCCAATAACTAAAAATCCCAGATCAACAAAAGAAGAGAAATATGACTTTACTACCAACACAAAGCCTAGGGAGAGCTATAACTAGGGTAGAGTCCATGGAGTGTTGCCCTAGGGTGGCAAATTTAGAGGGTGCTGTCAACATCATGGTGGTCTCATCCTGGAATGTTTATTCACCTGCAAACCCTGATGCCCTCTCCATCCCCCACGGCAGCCATAGCCTCATGCTAGGAGTGGTTCTTAGAAACCTTGTAGCATCACATCTTCCTCCAACTGACAGCTAAACTCAACTCCAAACCCTAATGTACATATTTGATCCAGGGGCAGAACTCACTAGTCCCCCCTCCCTCAGAGCCCAGGTGAGAATCCCAGAGGTCAAAGACCCCAGACTGCATATCTTCTCACACTCCTAAGTCCAAGGAGACCAGACATTTAGCCAGACTTTTCCAAGCTTTGCATGAAGGGATGGATATTTGTACATTACTTACCATGCTGTCAGTCAGCTAGTCAATGAATATTCCCTACCCAATGAGCCATCCCTTCTCAAAATAAAAAATGAAGGGGAAAAAAGCAACACAGCTAACCAGACTATTAACTAAGTCAGACAGCAATGTCCAGCAGCCCCCATAGGCACACACAGAGCACATACCTATCCTGGTCTTTCGTTTCTAGAAGCTTGGAATATCCCTAGAACTTTGGGATGGAGAGAGCTGGGGGTGGGGTAGCTTTTATTAGCTCTTCCCTAGCCTTTCTCTGGGTACTCAGAATCCCCAAATTTAGCAAGAAATAAAAGCATTCTCTTCTCTTCTCTCTCTCTCTCTCTCTGTTAAATGCATTATATATAATATATACACACATATATATCCAATATTTATAATTACATATGTTAACATATATAAATATGTTAATCTTAATTTGTGTTGGATAAGAGAAAGAAGAGTTAAAAGAAGAATGTGTGTGTGGGTGTGTGTATTCTCCCTTTCCCTTTTCCCTCTCCCTCTTTTCTATATATACATATATATACATACATACATATAGATATAGTCTTAAGTAACAGAATATAAGAACAGAAAAACTTAGTGCAAAGCTTAGACTAATGGATACAAAAGATATGAAACAATCAGTTCTGAATCCTCTTCATAGGATTCATAGACTTGAAGTAGGAAGGGACATATGAGGTCATGTAATCTGCCAGCCTCATTTTACAAATGAGGAAGCTGAGGCTCAGAGAATTGGAATAACTTGCCTGAGGTCACACAGGCAAGATATGACGGAGCAAGGATTCAAACCAAGGTCCTTCCCCTCCCCACTCTGCATCTATATGATCCTAAGATTCCAGGTCTAAGACCTCGTAGTCTCACCTCTCTATTTGAACTTCATGCTCGCCTTGCTCCCCACCCCCATTCACTCTTTTCCCAAGGCAGGGGCCAAAGGGATGCCTCAAAGGAATTAATTTTACTCCTCTCCCTGTCAACCACTTATACTGTAGAACAATAAGGTTATTAAGGGCTCAGGATCTCAATCCCTCTTTCAAGGTCATTTTACAGATCAAAGCATGCCCTAATCCTCTGCCCAAATCTTCCAAAGAGAAATGAACTACACATAAAATCCAACTGAAGATACTCACAAATATACACCAAATGAACAACCTTTTCCCTCCCACATGCCCATCCCAACCCTGAAGTACCCAGAGCATGCCCTACAGCCTTCTTCCAATGGGATAGAGGGTGATGGGTAATACTCTGGGTGAGAGTGGTGGATGGTGAGACAAAAAGGGAGGTCTGGCTAGAGTTGGGTGAGAATGAGATTTCAGACACACTCTCAATGCTGGGCAGAGAGATAGTGAAGAGATACTATCTCAGGAAGAACTGTCTTGTGACTGTGGAAGGCTGAGAAATGCCCTCAATTAGAAACCAAACTACAAAGGATTAAAAAAAAGACAAAGTGCCTATCAGAGATACTTGAGACACTTGTCTGAAACAAGGGTTCTTGGAGTAGAACACATGAACTTGTTTTTTAAAAAATATTTTGGTCACTATATTTCACTGTAATTGGATTTCTTTGTAATGAGATGCATTTTATTTTAGTCATCTAAAAGCATTATCCTGAGAAAGGGGCCATAGGCTTTACCAGATTATCAAAGAGGTCCATGACATAAAAGAGGTTAAGAACTTCTGCTCCAGGGGGAACTTGGAAGACCTAAATGACAGTTGCAGAGCAGTAGGGATCCAAAGGGTAACCAAGCACTCCAATGCTATCATAAGCTGGGTAGCAGAGTGGGTGAGGTGTAGGGTCAGGAGGGCAGCAGCTGCTGCATGAATCTTAGTGAGGGCATCTCATCCCCACTGAGACTTCCTGGAAACAGCAGAGGCTAGTAAGGAGAACTCAGGTCTCTGGGCCAGTTTTCAGGGCAGCCCTTATTTTGTGGCTGTAGAGCTGAGTGTGATGGAGATGTGAACAAGAGATTCAGATGAAATTTTTTTGATGGAAGAGGAGTATGGCTCAAGGGGGATTCATTATTTGGGTAGCTTTCTCTGAGTGTCTTGTGCCTGCATTCTCACATGTTGTACATGGCCCTGTGAAAGTTTTTTTTTCTATTCAATTGTGCTATGAACTACTGGAGATCTGAGAACAGAAGATACCAAAGGGTTGATAGTCATGAGTCTGCACTCTAATATTATTGACAGGTAACATCCTTTACAAACATCTCTTACATCTTCCAATATTCTCTTGGGGTGTACCTGTATTATATGAGGCAGGATCCTTGGAGTGGGTGGTTATGGGATCCTGATACCCAAACTACATTGCAAAACTGTGTATTACAAAGACTTCCTTTGCTCTTCCCCAAGTCATCTTTAACAGGAGATAGCAGAAATTTAAGAGGGATACCTCCACAGGGGGGCCTGTGGCTTTGGATGGCTTTAATGGACTCTGAGATTGAGAGGCATGGCCCTTAAAAGGATGGTGAGAATTTCTCTCTAGAAGGATTGCTCCATTCAGACTTCTGATGGGGACTTCAATGTCACCTACCCCACTCACTCCTCAGTCACATACTTGGCTGTAGTACTTGGTGCTCTGAAGTCCCAGCAGGGCTCAGATAGAAGAAGGAAGGACCTGATGGTCAGAGAGCAGAGATCATATAGTCCAAAGCCAAACTGGGCTTAATGAATCAAAATGCAATTAGAACTGGCCATGCAGCCTTGAAGAACTCCCCTGGCTCAACACACACACACCCAGCACCCACTATTGTCATGGCACATGAGGCAAGTACATGAGTTTGCCTCTCTCCTGCCCTACCTGGGTCAGATGGTGTCAGGATGCAAAGGGAGCGGTGCCCGGAGGCAGAGAGAATGGCGTCCTGTCCACTGTGGTCCCACCATGCACTGCAGAGAGAAGAACACTCATGTTAACAAGGAGTGGTGGTGCTGGGACTGTCCTGGGGAGGGCTTTGGTAGGAAGAAGGGTGTGAGGCTGCCAGAGGCCATCACAGATCACCCTGTCATAAGAATAAAAGGCAAAGCTCCCCACCCACCATGAGCTTCTGTTCTGACATGTGCCTCCAACTGCAAGGCTGTGAATCACTGAGGCAGCCACACTTTCACACCTGCTCCCCCTTATGACTAATGGACTATGCGATGGCAGACCTGGGCCACATACTCAGAGCTGGTAGGCACCTACGAGGCCATCCAATCCAATCTGTAAAAAGAATCCCTTTCCAATATTTGTATGAAGATCTCCAAGCAGAAGAAACACATGCTCCCCTAAGGCAGCCCATCCCACTTTGGGAAAGCTGTGGTTATTAGGAATTTTATAAAGGAAGCCCAAATAGCTACTATTTCTGCCTTATAGGAGCAAGCAAAACAAGTCCAAACTCTCTTCCCCATGATGGGACTTCAACCATTAGAAGAGAGTTACTATATCCCATCTCTGTCCCCCTGCCCTCTCCCCTCATCAAGTCTTCCCCAGGCCAGACATCTTTAGTTCCTTCAATTCATCCCCATATGACAAGCTGGTTGTCTTTCTCTGGACAATAGAGAATATATTAATTAGGTGTGATAATGTCAGAACTGTAAGGGAAACATGAAAGACTAAATTCGAGCATCAGTCTCCAGGTTAGCAATGTACTTCCTAAAACTGGAATTGAACACAAGACTCCAGATGTTGTCTGACCACACTGTGGGGCCATCCTCTCCCTGAATCTGGGCATGGCTTCTCCACGCAGCCTGAAAGTGGGGTTCCCGTGGTCTACAAAGGCACAAGGACAATCGTGTCCATAGGAAGGTGACCATAATGGTAGAGTCTTGATACCATGTCATACCAAGTCATATTTCTCTGTCACTTAAAGGTTTTCAAAGTACATTCCCCACCACAATTCTGTCTGGCAGAAAGGACAAGTACTAACCTTATGTTACAGAGGAGAAAATGGAGACACAGAGTGCCTTCCCCAAGGTCAAACAACTAAATGGAAGAGCCAAGACCAAGACCCAAAGCCTCCAGCTACAAATTCCAGGAACTTTTGATGGTCCTCTACTTCCTAAGTGAAGAAGCTAGGTGAGTTCAACCCAGAGAAGAGAGAGATTAGGGGGAAAGTGGATGCAGCATTCAAACACCCCAATGGCTGTCATGTGGAAGAGGTATTAGAATGAAGATGAAGGGGATCCTGAAGCTGTTGGGTGACTTAGTGGATGGAGTGCTGGACCTGGAGTAAGGGAGACCTGAATTCAAATCCTGTCTCAGATATTTGCTATGTGACCCTGGGCAAGGCACTTAACTCCCTCAGAATCAGTTTCTCCATCTATAAAGTGGGGGTAGTAATAGCAACAACCTCTCCTGGTTGTTCTTATGATCCAATGAGACTGAATTTGTAAAGTATTATATGATAATCACCATGGCTAGCATTTCTATAGACCTTTAAGGTCTACAAGGTGCTTTACAAAAGTCATCTCATCATCGTAACAACCCTGGGAGGTAGGTGCTATTATTTTCATTTTATAGACGAAGAAACTGAAGGTGAGAGGTTAAAATGACTTGCCCAGGGTCACACAGCTAGGTAATGTCTGAGGAAGAATTTGAATCCAGGTCCTCCTGGGTCCAAGTCCAACATTTACTCATGGTGCCACATAGCTGTCCTGATAGAAATGCTAGTCATCATTATTATAATTGTGGACACTAACAAAGGATTACAGACTTAGAACTAATAGGAACCAGAGAGGCCATGAAGTCCTAGCCTTTCATTTTGCAGAGTCAGGAAGAAGTCCAAAGAAGGGGTGGGCTACCTTGCCCATAGCTACAAGTGATAGGAACCCAGGAACCCTGACTCAATATTCAATCCCATTTCTCCTACACTTTCCTCCATTTAGGCCACAAGCCAGAGTCTGGGGATCAATGCAGGCTGAGGAAGGAATGGGAGGTCAAAGTCTTGGGGCTGAGGGAAGAGGCTCCCCAGACAAAGGGATGGTGGCTGTGAGTCTGCTAGCCCTAAGGCTGAGCATGGGCAGCACCCTAGCTTCTCGCTCAGGGTGGGATGCTGCATTGGGTTGGTAGCCAGGCTTGGGGATGGAAGGCCATGTAGGATGATAGGACTGTGGGTAGCCTAAATGGAGAGGGAAGTTCAATGGAAGGGCCACATTAGCCCAGGGAGCCAGGCCTGACTCCGGCCAGATCAGCAATAGCACAGGCTTTAATGGTTCAAGTTTATTTGACTTCATCTGCCCTCCCTTAAATGCTAGTAAATCCCTTCTGAAAGCCGCTTATGATTTCTTTGGGTGAAGAGAAGGAAGAAGTAATTCAGGCCCCATGGTAGAAAAGAAAGGTTGCTCCCTATTAATTTGGGGGGGGTTGGCTTCAGGAAGAAGGGAGCTCAGTACTCATCTAAGCCAATGCTCTCATTTTATATTCTCTGAGGCCCAGAAAAGTTAAGTGACTTGCCCACAGTCACATAGCTAGTACACGGCAGTGTCAAGATTTGAACCTAGATTCTCTGATTCCAAATCTAACATCTTTTACACTGCATATAAATAGTAAACAGAAGCTCTGGGATTTGAACTCAGCTACTGCCTCTAAATGAAATGCTTTCTTTACTACAGTAGAAAAATTCTTAACTCAAGGCATAGATGCCCACCAGCACCCTTTATTGACTTGTATCTTATCTCTTCACATACCTCATAAACCCTGCACTACCCTAATGACCCTATGCCCGCTGGTGTCTCCCAGCATTCACCCCCAACAGCCCAGCCCAGAGACTGAGACTCTTCCGAGGCAATGATGACTAAGTTCGGAGACTGACATTAGACTTGGACAATTAAGAGCCAGTGTGATGAGTTCAAATCTCACCTGTATCATTTATTACATGTTCAAGCTTGGGGAAGTCTTAGTCTTCTTGGGATTTCAGTTTCCTCATCTGCCAAGTGGAGGGGTTGGAGAAGTTATGTCTAAAGTCCCTTCCAATGCTAAATCCTGTGATTCTACAATTAAACCTTTTCATTGGACAGAGTCACCTGTGTTTGAATCCTGTCCCTCCCAATCTCTATTTGTGATTTATCCTTTCTGGACCACAGTTCCTTATCTGTAAAATGGGTTATTGAGCCTAGATGACCTAGTAATGTTCTACTCTGGAAACAAACCTGGCTCTTGAATAGGAGGACCCAAGTTCAAATCTTACCTTTGACACAACATGCATAACATTGGGAAAATCACCTTACACCTCTGATCATTAGCTTCTTCTTTTGTAAAATGAGAGGGTTAGACTAGATGGCCTCTGTGGTCCCTTCTGACTGGTGCAGTGGATAGAGCACTGGGCTTGCAGTCAGGATGACCTGACTTCAAATCCAGCCTCCAAAACTTCCTAGCTATGTGACCCTAGGCAAGTCACTTAATTTGTTTTCCTCAATTTCCTTATCTGTAAAATGGGGATAATAAAGCACCAAAGGATCAAATATGATGATAATTATAAAGCCCTTGGCATGGCATCTGGTGTAAAGTCAGCACTGTATAAATGCTAGGTATCAGCACCATCCGCCTCCTCATTGTTGTTGTGGTGGTAGTTGTGGCTATCATTGTTTCTGAAACCCTTCCCAGCTCTAGATGTCTGCTTGTGTGATCCCGGATGAGGAAACTGAGTCCTCAAATGAGAGCTGGAAAAACTCACTGAAAACCACACCTTGAATTATTGAGAAAGCTGGGACTGGAGCCAATCCTCCCAACTCACATCCCAGCCCTCTTTACTTCACACTGTGCTACAGCTGATTAAAAATAAGCCGTCAAGAACAAGGGACAAGAGATACACAGGAGTTATAAACTGAAAGACAGCTTTGTGGGAACCTCTGGGTGAGACAGCGGGTGCCAATCCAAATTCTCAGTCATGGGCAGATGGCACATCTAGGCACTAGCATGGTACAGACAGACGCTTCAATCACAGGTGATAAACTCTCAACCCCTGTGGCGCTAAATTGGGATTTGGGGGAGGGGATCCTGGTGGGGGACACCTTCATGCCCATGTGTGTGGTACATGTGACCAAAAGGTAGGAGGAGGGTAGAGTCCAGGCCTATGGGACCCCAGAACTAATTTAACAGGGCTAGCTAGTTGGGCTTCCTGTCTTCCTTCTGAGATTGAGTTTGGGGAGGGGGAGACAAAAAGCCTGGGGCCAACCACCCCACCAGGGATTCGCTTCATTTTTTATCATCTTAAATCATTGGAGAAAGGCATAGCATAAAAAGACACGATTAAAATAAAACTAGTCAATTCTCGCTGAGGCTCAAAGACTGTGAGACCCTCAAGATCTGTCTTTTATCTTTCTTTGTGTCCCCCAGTGCTTAGCAGAGTATTTGCACATAGTAGGTGCTTAATAAATTGTAGTTGACTGAGATTCTAAATTTCCAGAGAGTAAGTACTATTTTTGCTTTGCTTTGCATCCCTGGAGTTTAGCACAGTGCCTGGCACATAGTAGATGCTTAATAAATGCCTACTGGCTGAGACTCAGTTTCTCACATTATAAAATACTTGAATTACTGCTCTCCTAGGGCTACGGTACTTGCGAATCTTAAAGGGCCAGTGGACCAAGATCCCAGTTATGGAGTTTTAAGATTTGCAGAGACCTTTCTTTACGGCACTCATGAGAGGGACGTAATACATGTGTTATTACCCCATTTTTGGATAAGGAGACTGAGGCTGAGATGTAAAGTGACCTGCCCAAAGTCACAAGCCAGTATGTGCTGAACTTACATCTTCTGCTAGATGTTCTGTGGAAATACCCCAAGTCCAAAGCTTGTTCCACCACCCCATGAAGCTTTTCAGAACTTCTGTGCTCTGAGCCCTGAAAGGGAAAAGACCAGAGGGCAGAGTGATGAGAAATGCAGGGAAAACTTGAAAGAGAGAAGGGGTGAAGAGAAGTGGAGAAGGAGATGTAAGAAGAAAGGAGGGAGAGAATGAGAGATAAGGGAGAGAATCATGGATGAGGGAGAGAGAAAAGAGAGGGCATCCTGTGAAGATCAGAGAGGGAAATAAGAAAAAGAAAGAGGGAGAGAGAGAATCAGGGGAGGTAAGAAGGAAGAATTGGGGGAAAGGAGAGGGGAAAAGAATAATGAGAGAGAAATAAGAAGAGATGAGGGGAAAAGCAGAAGGAGAGGAAGGAAGGAGGAGGGAGAGATAATTAGGGAATGGGAAGGAGAGTTAAGGAAGGAGGAAAGAAAGGAGGGAGCGAAAGAATAGAAGTGAGAGTCAAAAGGAGGGAAAGAAGGGAGGGAGAAGCTGGGCAGACATGGAAAAAAGGAAGGGCAAGGGGGGGAAGAGAGAGTGGAGGTGGAAGGAAAGTAAGAAGAGGGATAAAAATGGGGGAGAAATGGAGAAGAGGGAGTGAGAAGTAGGCATGGGAGAAAGTACCTGGAGGAAGCCACTAGTGACCATTCAATGAGGAAAGTTAAATGCCCAGGTTCTTCAGTACTGAGGACAGCACAATTCCTTGGGGATAATGACCACGGCTACACCTATATTACTCCCTCTGCCTGATCCCCAATAGGGAAAGAGCATTGAGTCAAATTAATGGCCCAAGCCCTGCCCAGCTTGGCCAAGAGGGCAGACCGGGTGCCTGCCTGCAGGGGCCCCTCGATTTTCAGACCAACTATCCACTGGGCTAAATCCTACTCACTCCACTGCTTGGGCCTCACCCCAATTAGAGCACTGAGTTTAATTGCCTAAAGTTGGCTGCCCAGCCAGGCTCAGATAACCTCAGCCACTTATTGGAAGGCTCTAAGCTCAGTCTGCCTGCTTGAATTTAATTTCAACTCCAGTCCAGGTGAGGTAAAGGAAGTTCAGCATAGAGGAGAGAGAGCATTGGAGTGGGTTGGAGTCACAGGGCTTTTCCTGGCTACTTATTACTTGTATAGCCATGAAGGAGTTACTTATTTCTGAGCCTCAATTTCCCCATCTGTAAAATGAAGGGATTGGACTAGATCCAGGGCCCTTAATTTGGGGTCTGTGAACTTGTTTGTTTTAAAACATTCTGACAATTGTATTCCAATATGATTGGTTTCCTTCATAATCATATGTATTTTATTTTGAAAAACATGATTCTGAAAAGGGTTCCCCAGGCCTCCTCAGACTGCTAAGAAGTGAGGAAGCTTTGGACCAGATGGTCTCCAAGGTTTCCTTCTAACACTAAATTGTGTGATCTCAAGAACCAGAGATCAATCAACCAACCAATCAATCGATTCAACATATGTTTATTAAGCACCTACTATGTGCCAATCACAGGAGAGACAAACACAAAAGCATAATCACCCTGAACTTTGCAGACCATGGGAGATAGGGAGGAGACCAGACACACACAGGAAGGATAGCTTGTAGTGCAAGGCTATGGGTACTAATGGCAGGATGGTGTGGCACTAGGCCAGACATCTGTAGCAGCAACCACACTGGCATACCCAGGATGGCTGCTAGTGCAGCTTCTTTTATCTGCTTTACTAAGGAAAGATAGCTGTTTCAGGGGTCAGCAATCTTTCTTGTTTAATCACATAAAATATAAATACAGGAAATACAGAAAAGAGAAATAAAGACCAACACACAGGACTCTACTGCCTAAATCAAAGCCTCTCATGGGGATGGACTCCTATGGTAAAAACGCATTATGGGGTAGTGCATATGAGTTGAGACCTGGGTTCGAATCTTAGTGCTATTTCTTGGGCTGACCTTCCTTGGGGAACTTACCCTCTTCCCCAGCTTTCTCATCTGTCAAATGAGGGGATTAGCATCAATGAGGGGTTCTTCACTTGCACTCTGTGAACTTATTCCCCCCCCCCCCCGTTTTAATAAGTGCATTTCAATATAATAGATGTCCTTTGTAATCCTACATATTTTGTTGTATGCATTTAAAACCATTATCCTGACAAGGGGCCCATAGGCTTCACCAGTCACTAACATAGAGGGCCATGACACACAGACAGTTAAAAAACCCTTGGCTTAGATGGTCTCTAATGCCTCTTTCAGCTCTAAATCTTCTGGTCTCTGAGACCCTCTCTGCCCAGCCCAATACACATTTGGCCCTCCAGCCTCATTCCTAGCACCTGGAGTAGGCAGTGGGGTAGAGGTCAGGGAGTGGTGCTGTGTCCATGACCTGAGCATTTCCGGAACCCACACCAGCTTGGATCATTTACCCGACCCATCCTACTTGTCTCAGGGTCAATGTCAGGCAGGGCCATCTTGGCCACATGCAGAAATCTAGGGTTAAGTGTTAAAGGTTCCTGGAATCAAGTTCCAGATTCTTAAGCCACTGAGACAGGGAGCTGAGGAGCCCTAGCCATATGGAGCCACCATCCCTCAGAGACAGGTTTCAAATGGTGTGTTCGTGCAGTGTGGGGAGGGAAGGAGGATGGAGAGGTGTGGAGGAGATGCAGCTCTCCTGGTATAGTATAGGGTTTTCCTCTGTGCCACACTATTCCCTCCCTCTGCCTCCCCTGTGGCCTCTAAAAATAAAGTCACTCATTTTAGCTCTGCTCCAGAGAAGATTCTTACCAAAACGGAGATGCCAGCCTGCCTTGTGTGGTGAGAAAAGCCCAGACTGGGGAGCCAGAAGGCATGCACTTAAATATCAGCTGTACAACAAACTCCCCACTAGGAGCCTCAGTTTCCCCCATCTGTATGGAGGTGGGAGGAAGCATTAGATTCATCTCTAAGGTTCCATCTAGCTGTGACATTTTATGTTCTATGTTCTGTGTTCTAAGGTTCTTTACAAGTCGGACATTCTGGGTTCTAAGGTTCCCTCCAGCTCTGACCTTCTATGTTCTAAGGTTCCTTCAGAATGTAACATTCTATGTTCTGTCTCAATTCAAACATTCATTTTTATAGCTGAGCATCTAGCTCTAATATCCTACGTCTGTTATTCTATGGTCCCCTCCAGGTCTGACAGTCTGTTCTAAGGTTCCTCTCAGCTTTCATGGTCTACATTTTAGCACAGCCAAATAGTCTAAGGCACTGCTTAAGGCTCCAGTCTCTTCAGGGGCATGGATTCATATCCCACTACTACCAACTGGAGCTTTCTTTGAGACAGCTATGTGGCCCAGGACAAAGAACACTGGGCCTGGAGTCAGAAGATCTGAATTCAAATCCAGCCTCAGAGGCTTCCTAGCTGTGTGATCTGGGCAAGTCACTCAACTTCTCTTTGCCTCAGTTTCCTTGTCTATAAAATGCACCTATCTTGCAGGGTTTTTGTGAGGATCAAATGATATAATCTTTGTAAAAGGGCTTAGCCCAGTGCTTGGCACATAGTAGGTGCTATATAAGTGTTTAATGATAAAGATTCAATCCCTCCCCACTCTTTTCCATTCTAGAGTGCCTGCAGCCCCCAGCTTCTGTTATGAAGTCCCTTTCGTTCTAACCTTTGCTGTTCTAAGCTCCCTTCAGGCTATGCCATTTCTGTGTTCTAATGTCCTTCCCCTCTCACTTCTGTCATTCTATCTCCCATGCTCCTTTCCAGCCCTGACATTCCACTTTCCATGTTCTAAGGCCCCTCCGAGTGCTAAGTGATGAGAGATCATGCAGTAGTGAGAGGGATGGCCATAAGAAGGGGCCCATGGAACAGACTGAGACAGAGAGGAAGGGCACACTTTCACTCTGCCCTGAGGTATGTTCCTGGATGAAGCCTGAAGGTGTGAACAGCAATGATTGGTGCTATTTGCCCAACAGACAAGTGGTAGCGTGACTTCCTGTGTGCAGGATGAGGGTGGCAGACAGCCTGTGTGTGCCGAGGTCTGTCCCGCAGATGGAAGACACACGTGCACACACACACAAATACATGTACACACACATTGCCCATTACATAGGCAGATGCTTCTTGTTGCTTTTTAATTGGGAATGGTATGAGGAAGGACAATCTAGGGAATGGTAGGATCAAAGAGGAGAGAGGGGAGGAAGGAAAGGAGCAGCAAGGTAGGAGAGAGTGAGATGGAGGAGGCAAGGTGAGAAAAGGAGAGGATGAGGAAGAGTATGAGGATGAAGAGAAAGAAAGGAAA
The DNA here is from genome assembly GCF_011100635.1 of Trichosurus vulpecula. Lineage (NCBI taxonomy): Eukaryota > Metazoa > Chordata > Mammalia > Diprotodontia > Phalangeridae > Trichosurus > Trichosurus vulpecula. The sequence continues at coordinate 34,303,750 of NC_050580.1, read as the reverse complement.
TCAGAAGTTAGGGAAGGCTTCAAGGGGAATGGAGGGGCTACTACTCCTTCCTAACATTCATTAAGCTCCTACTGTGTGCAGATCACAGGCTGTATATGCACATGCATGTTGTGTTCATCCTTTGTTTTTGAAGAAGACCATGGCATCAGGGAAATGATGACATGACTTGCAGTTGACTTTGATTTGAGTGAGGGAGGGCTGGGAAAGGCCACCAACCTCACCTTGTCCTCCAGAGCCATCTGGGTCTAGTGGATAGATATTGGTCAGCACAACTGGAGATGGCCGAGGATGCAATGGGGTACCCTGGCCTTTTTAGGCTAAGGTCTTTTCAAGTATTCACTGTGAGTGAGGTAACACCCATTCAGAAAATAGGCCTCTTTAAGAGGTGAATCAAGGGATACCCCCTTTAATTAGAAAAGAAAGAAAAAAAATCAAGCTGGGAGGGGAAGACCCTCAGGGTTGCTGTTCCAAAGGGAAACAATTACCATTGACATTCACTCTAAGCCCCAAAAGCCCAAAATACAGCCATTAAGTGGAGCTTGGGCAGGGACCTATTGTGGTCCAATCTATGAGCTTCAGAGTGAACTGGATGGAAGGAAGGAAAGGAAGGAAGGAAGGAAGGAAGGAAGGAAGGAAGGAAGGAAGGAAGGAAAGGAAGGAAGGAAGGAAGGAAGGAAGGAAGGAAGGAAGGAAGGAAGGATGGAAGGAAAGAAAGGAAGGAAGGAAGGAAGGAAGGAAGGAAGGAAGGAAGGAAGGAAGGAAGGAAGGAAGGAAAGGAAGGAAGGAAGGAAGGAAGGAAGGAAAGAAGAAAGGAAGGAAGGAAGGAAAGAAAGAAAGGAAGAAAGGAAGGAAGGAAGGAAAGAAAGAAAGAAAGAAAGAAAGAAAGAAAGAGAGGAAGGAAGGAAGGAAGGATGGAAGAGAAGTCTAGCTTGTAAACCCTAAGTTAAGTGGGCAGCTTCTGGCTATCAAAATTTACCTTCCTTTGCAGAGGAGAAGGAGAGAGAGAGGGAAAGGACAAGCTGAGTTACCCAAATAGCTGGGTCCCCATTCAGGCAGCTCAGTCTACTTGTTTTGGCCTCCCACGTTACAGAGAGGACCAAGGCCATTTGACATGAACCCCACCTCCACACCTCTGATCTTTTCAATGTCATAAGGTCATAGATTAGAGCCAGAAGTTTTATCTAGGCCAGTCCCTCTCATTGACTGATGAGGCCCAGGGAAATAAGCCATCTGCCCAAGGGCATACCGGTACTAAGTGGCAGTGGCAGGATTTGAACCCAGGGCTCCAAATCTGGCACTCTTTCCACTCTACTATGTCCTCACTCACATTCTCCTTTTTACCTCTGGTCTCAGAAGACTTGCCTCATCTTCACTACAGTGAACCCAGTCATCTATGACTTCCATCCCATCTTCAATAGCCCTAACTATGGCCTTGGTCTCTAGATTACTCCCCTTCTCTCATGCATCTTATAGAGGCAGACAGAGGGGCAGTCACTAGAGCTCTGGGGCCTACAATCAGAAAGATCTGAGTTCAAACCCAGCCTTAGAAACAGACTAGTTGTGTGACCCTGGGCAAGTCACTTAACTTCTGTCTTCCTCAGTTTTCTCAATTGCAAAATGGGATAATGATAAAATCTACCTCACAGAGTTATTATGAGGACCAAATGAAATCATATTTGTAAAGTGCTTAGCAAACCCTTCCCCTTTCTCCTATTCCCTTATCTGCTTTCTCCTTACCCTCAGCCTATAAACATGCTTAAACTACCTGAATCCTGAAAATTTGCCTCTTAATCCTTCCTTGCCTCAAACTCTGTGTGTGTGTCTCTCTGTCTCTCTGTGTCTCTGTCTCTGTCTCTCTCTCCCTCTCTTTCCCCTTCTAGCCAGGCTCCTAGAAAGAGTAGCCTACACCTAACGTTCACTCCACAACCCTTTGCACCTTACACTTTGGCTTCTGGCCCCAATCTACTGAAAGATCTCTCTGCAAGGTCACCAATGACCTTCTAGCCAACAGATCCAAGAACTTTTCTTCTGTCTTTATACTTCTTGACCTCTCTGCAACACTTGAGGTTATCGGCCACACACGTCCTCCTCCCTGGTAGCCTTTCCTCCATTGGCTTTCCCGAGACCACATGTTCCTGCTTTTCCTCTTACCTCTCTGATGGCTCTCTCTCTGTCCTTTTGCTGACTCATTATGCCAGGGGTATCCTCTAGACCCTTTTGTGTCCTGTCCTGTACTAGACCCTCTTCTAATCTCATTCTACATTTCTTAACTTGATAATCTTCTATGGTCTCAGTTCCCACCCAAATCTAGACCTCTGCCTCCTACCTCTGCCTGATGAATAATTCTATCCAGATGAGCCACAGGCACCAAAAACTCAACAAGCCTGAACTAATTCCCTGCTTCTCTAAACTTGCTTCTGCCCAGCTTCTCCATTTCTGCTAATGGTATCACCAACCCCACAGTACCCCAGGCATACCACCCAAGAGTCATCTTGGATTCTCCCCTCCGCTTCACTCCTCCATGTAATCAGTTGGAAAGGCCTATCGATTCAACCTCCAAGAAATCTTTCCCATCCAACCCCTCCTCTCCAGTCCCACTGTGCTCAACCTAGTTCAGGCCCTCATTATCTCTCCCCTGGACTATCCTAATAGCCTTCTAACGCATCTTCTTGCTTCCAGTTTATCTTCTACCCATGGCCACCAGAGTAATCTTTCTCATGCAGAAGAGGAGAGGAGTATTTGAGAAATTTTATAGATGTGGAATTGAGAACACTTGGTAACTGATGAGATAGGAGAGAGGAGGGTGAGGGTAGAGGCAAAGATTGTACCAGGTTTTCATACATGTGAGATAGGATGCCACTGCCAGAGATATTGAGGTCGGCAGAAAGGTTCAGGTGTAGAGGAGAAATTAATAAGCCTAGTTTGGGGCATGTTGTGTTTGAGGTGCCAGTGGGACATAGAGGTAGAGATAGAAGAAATCCTTGGAGATTTTAGCAAACTGAAAGGTCAGTTTGAGTCAACAGAGTGATGCAGCAGCCAAAATAGCCTGTATGAGCTTGGATTAGAAGACTAGAAGCATGGTGCCCATTTTCTGTATGTTAATGAAAATGTCACTGGAGTCTTCCCTAGTTGGACCATACTTGTATTGTGGCCAGTTCTTGGTACCATATTTTAGAGAAGGGCATTGCTAAGCTGGAACATGGCCAAAGGATGGCTTAGGGAGGTTCTAGTAGAATAGCTCAAGTATCTGTCCTTGTTCAATGATTTTTGTTGTTAGAAATTTGAGTTTAGGTATAGAGAGCAGGCCTTTTAGCCTTTCAGATGAGCCAAAGCTATGAGTGATAACTAATGTGAAAGAAAGACACAGTTGTGATCCAAAATGATCCCAACAGTCTAGAATGGTCTATACCAAACCCAACATGATGAATGTCAGAGAAATGTAAAATGTGATATGGACACAAAAAACAAATCTAGCAACTACGAGGTGGGAGAAGTGTGGCTAGATAAAAGTACCTGTGAACAAATCTGGGGATTTTGTAGTCTACAAGCTTAATATGAATCAATAGTGTGAGACATGGTAGCCAAAAAATCTCCTGCGATGAGGGAGGAAGATGACAGTTGTCCTGGAAAGAGTGCTAGCTTTGGAGTCAGAGGTTCTGTATGGTTTGGACCACATCCAGAGAACTGAAGTTGGTTCTTGAGGCAGCATTTGAAGAAGGAACTGTAAGGTAAAAGGAGCCCAGAATGGTGAGGTGACTGGAAATCATGTCATTTTAGAATCTGTGAGAAAAACTAGAGGTGTTTAGCCTGGAGAAGAGATGAATTAGGGGACACATGATGGTGGTCTTCAAGTATTTGAACAGCTGTCACCTACAAAAGCAATCAGACTTGTTTTGCATGAACACAGAGTACAGAACTATGAGCAACAGATGGAAGGTGCAGAAAAGGTAGATTTCAGCTTAATATCAGGAAGAAAAATTCTAACTATTAGAGATACCTGAAAGTAGAATGGGATGCCTTGGGAGGCTTCACCAGATGTTTTCAACTGAAAGCTGAATGACCATTTGTTGGGATTTGGGTGGGGGTGGGACGCCGCTTAGGGCTGGGTGGAGGGTGGGGCAGGGACTACAGCTTTCCGGGTATAACGCTTTTCCGGGTATATCGCTGGGCGGTGCCGGCTTAGGATGAAGCCCGTCCATATAAGGCAATGTTATAGCTCTCGCCACTGGATTGGCTGCAATAGGATATATAATGTACGGGGATAGGGGAAGAGAGTCAGAGTCGAGCAGTCGCCGTGGAAGATGTACCAATAAAGACCGTGAGCGAGATCCTCTGGCGTTCTGTCTGGTGAATTCCGGTCTGGGTGGAGGCCAGGCCGGCCGGTGACGACCGAAGGCTCGGTGTAGGAGCAGAAGAGGTCCCCCGGGGAGGACTGCCCGCGACCCCCGGCCCAGGAAGAGGCCTAGGGGGAACGCGGCAGGTTGGCGCCCGAACAGGGACCGGCCTAGGACGGCTGGACCGTTGCAGAGTTCCGGAAGAGCCCCGGTGATAGGGGGGACTAGCCCGACTAGGGCGGACCAGACAGCTTCTCCGTGCAGGTAACGGGGGAAAGGCCCGGAGATGGGGCAAGCGCGCAGCCTCCCTTTGCTGCGGCCAGAGGATCGGGACTTATTAACTTTACAGGTCAGAACTGCTTTGTCTAAACAGGGGTTGTCCGCCTCCACGGAGCAGCTAAAGCGGCTCGTGGAAAAGTTGCTGGTGGTGGCTCCGTGGCTCATACACTCGGGGTTTCAGCCGGACCGTTTTCCGGTCTTACAGCAGCAAATGCTGTCTTATCAAAAACAGTGCCCGGGTTTTCTTCTTCCGGAGGACTTTGGCTTGATGGCCGCCATTAAGGGGTTGCTCGACCCCAGGCCTCCTCCGGACACCAGCACGGCAGAGACTCAGACGGAGACCCGGCCGCTCGGTGGGGGCCCGGGAGGGGAGACTGATCTGACTGAGGTGGTGGTAACTGGGCCAAGGCCCGCGGCCTCTGCTCCCCCGTTGTACCCTTGGGAGGATATGCAGGAGGCGGGAAATGAGCGGCCTCAGGCGGAACATACAGGACAATGGCCCCTTTTAGAGACGAAAAGACTAGTCTCGGAGAACTGCTACCACGCTTCAGGCGCAGTTCGACTTTTTGGAGCGGTGGGCGCACCCAGCAAAGATGGCGCCGGTTTCCGGCCGAGGGAGGAGTCGCGGGCGATTCCCTCCTGCGGGGAAGGGGAGGCGCGAGGGAGGGGTGGTGTGCCAGAGGGCCGCCCACTGCCCCGCCCTCCAGAACAGGAACGCAGATCTACTTCCTCTTTTCCCCACTCTGACGGCGAAAGCGAAAGCCGCTATGAGCGGCTCAGCCCGGGGGATAGATCAGGCGGGTACCTTCCTCTGATACCTCGCGCGATCCGCGAAGCTATGCGGTCCGGAGAGGTGGTGGACTCAGAAATCTCTGAGGCATTTCCATTATTTCTGGATAATGGTACCCGAGTTTTTCAGCCCCTGCCGCTGAAGACCATTAGGGAATTTAAGCAGGCGGTGCAGGAGAATGGCCCCGCTTCCCCGTTGGCACAGCGCCTTCTTTCTAATATGACTGTCTCCACAGTCTGGACCCCGCGTGATTTCGATGACCTCGCGTTGGGGGTCCTGAGCCCTGTGGACTACACGGCGTTCCAGGCTATCAAAGAATCGGAGGCTAGAGCGCTCCAAGCGCGCACCGGGGGGCCCCCGGGGCGGGTAGACCTGTTGTTGGGCCGGGGACAATACAGTGATCCCCGGGTACAGGCCACTTTTAGTAACCAGGAGCTGGAGGATGTGCGGGTAGTGCATCAACAGGCATGGCAAAGGCTGGGGCGTACCTCTGCAGGAACCCCAGCTGGCCTGGCCGATATGCGCCAGAAGCCAGGGGAGAGCGCACTTGAGTTTGCCACGCGAGTGCGGAGATACGTGGACAGCACGTTTGCAGGGCCGGGCCGGGAACTCATCATTAAGCAGATCCTCCGAGAGGGGTTCCGGGGGGAGGCGAAGACAGCTCTGGCGGCCTTGCCCCCCGACGCCACCCCGGACCAAATGATAGAAAAGGTGATGTCCCTCGCTCCTCCCTGTCCCATGGAAGTCTTGGCGACGGCCATAGAACGGGACCGGAGGGATCGCTTGAAAGAGGAGGCCGCGAGAAATGACGCCCTGGTAGAGGCTTTGAACCGCCTCGCGGTCTCCCGGGACTCCGGATCCGACCGTCGGTGCTTTAAATGTGGTCAGCTGGGTCACTTTCGGGCCCAGTGTCCACAAAGCTGCGGGTCGGGACGAGGCACCCCAAATTGCTTCCGCTGCGGAAAGCCTGGCCATATGGCGAAATTTTGCCGCTCCGACCAAAGGAACCCCACCCAGGAGTCGGGAAACGAGCACGGGGGGCCGAGAAAGCGGGCAACTCGCCCCCCCCGGGTCCAGTCCTTACGGCCCGAGACTCAACCACCCTTCCCTCGTGGGGGGCAATAGAAATCCCGGTCCAAGGGCCAGCAGGAGTGCTCCTGGCCACGGGGAACCCTTTTCAGTCCCGCTATACCGTTCCCACCCAGGTGCTGGCCCCCGGTGACCCGTTACTGGTAGTTAACCCACACCCTATTCTAGTTGATATTTTTCCAGGTGAGGTCCTCGCTCAGGCAGTGCCGTTCCAGGACACAGAGGCTGATTCTTGCCTTTGGATGGAGAAGATCACAATGGACCGCCCCATGATGATCCTCCTGGTGGAGGGACAGCCAGTGCGGGGTCTCGTAGACACGGGAGCCGATCGCTCCGCGCTGCCCCGCAACCAGTGGCCTCCTCAAATTCCACGCCGACGAGCTGGCAAGCCAGTAAAGGGAGTGGGAGGAGTAGTGGAGGCATGGGAGGCCGCCAGGCCTATGACTTGGAGACGGGACGCGCTTGAGGGCCAGTTTAGCCCTTTGTGCGTTCCCGGTCTCACCTATGCACTATGGGGTCGTGACATCCTTGCACAGCTCGAGGTTACCTTGTCCGGCCCGGATACTTTAAACTCTTGAGGGCCACTGATCGTGACACGGGCACCCCCACACCCCGAATCACTTGGACATCTGCCACGCCAGTGTGGGTAGACCAGTGGCCCCTCCCGTTGCAAAAGCTCGTCGTAATGGAGGAGATTGTCCAGGGTCTGCTCCTTCAGGGCCAAATTAGGCCCTCCACTAGCCCTTACAATTCTCCTGCCTTTGTCATTAAAAAACGCGGTGGAAAAGGCCGCTGGAGACTCCTGGTGGACTTGCGGGCCATCAACCGTATTATGTTACCAATGGGGAAGCTCCAGCCCGGGCTTCCTTCTCCCACGGCCATTCCGGCTGGATGGCCTTTGGCCGTGGTGGACATAAAGGACTGCTTTTTCTCCATTCCCCTCCACCCGAAAGACACCCCCAAGTTTGCGTTCTCTCTGCCATCTACTAATGTTTCTCGTCCCCACAGGCGGTTCGAGTTCAAGGTTCTCCCGCAGGGAATGGCCAACAGCCCTACGCTGTGCCAGAGACATGTGGACGGGGTGCTGGAACCGGTCCGTCGGGACCACCCTTCAGCTCTCCTTCTTCATTATATGGATGATATCCTGGTGGCGGCGCCTACTCAGCAATTGTTGGACCCTTGCTTGAGAGATGTTCGGAGGACGCTACACCGTGCGGGCCTGTTCCTGGATCCTGAGAAGGTCCAACTTACGGTCCCGGCTAAGTATCTTGGCTCGGTGGTGGGGGAGACCTCCGTGCGGCGCCCCTTTCCTGTGCTACAGGAGGCGCGCTGCAAGACTCTTAATGATTTTCAAAAACTTGTGGGCTCGGTGCAGTGGGTCCGCTCTTATCTTCCTATTCCCCCCGGGGATATGCAACCCCTTTATGACCTTCTCAGAGGACCCACGGACCTTAAATCTCCTCGAGCTTGGACCCCTGCAGCCCGCGATGCACTGCATCGCATCATTGCTCGAGCCACGTCCGCGCTGACACGATATGAGCCAAATAAGACAGTTTATTTTAGGCCCCTGCAAGACGGCCTATTACCATGGGGTGCCTTGTATCAGGCCCATGGAGTAATTGAGTGGATCTATGTTTCAGGCGCGGCCTCCTCGCTGGAGGGGCGCTTGGACGCTTTGGCTCGCCTTGTAATAGCAGCCCGGCGTCGCTGCCTAGCGTTGCTAGGCTGTGTGCCCACCCTGGACGCACCGTACCTTGTTCCCGTCCTTCCTGAACTGATGCAGGCGTCCTGGGCGTGGGCGGTGACACTGCTTGACGTCCCGGTGGGCGGCGGCCCTTTGCCCAAACTCTTGGAGACCATCCCCCTTTTCCCCATCTCCCTCGCCCCGTCCCCGGTGAGCCCGCAACCGGTACAGGGGCCCCAGATTTTTACCGATGCTTCTAAGGACCACAGAGTGGCGCTGTATATCCCCCATTTGCAACAGTGCCTGCGACTGCTCTCTCCATATCCCTCGGTGCAGCCCAGTGAGTTGTGGGCAATCCTTCAGGCGCTCCAGTTGTTCCCTGATACGCCTATTAATGTGATTTCAGATAGCAAATATGCCGTGGAGCTTGTTTCTGGCCTCCCAGACTCCTTTATTTCTCCCGGTGTACCGCTCCACCCACTCTTTTCACAGGTCCAACAGGCTCTGCAGACTCGTTCGGCCCGCGTTTACCTCCTCCATGTCCACTCTCACCGGACGACCGCGGGCCCCATCTATTCGGGGAATGCTGTTGTGGACGCCGCCCTCCGGTCGCCGCCTGAGACTTTCCTTGCTGTCGCGGATGAGGTTTCCGAAGATCCGGCCCAATTGGCCCATTCCCGTTGGCACCTCTCCGCCCGATCTCTCCGTCATCTGTACGGAATATCTCGACAGCAGGCCAGAGACATTGTCAAAGCTTGTGCCTCTTGCGCCCCCTTTCAGCCCCGCATCCCGGAAAGAGCTCGCAACCCCAGAGGGGACAGTTCTAACGCTCTCTGGCAGATGGACATGACGCACATTGGCTCCCGGGTTCTCCACGTCTCAGTGGACACGTTTTCGGGATTTGTCAGCGCCTCCTTTCAGCCTGGGGAGATGGCCCGCTGTGTTATTGCTCACCTCTACCAGGCGTTCGCACACATCGGCGTTCCTACGGAGATCAAGACGGACAATGGCCCTGCCTATGTCGCAAAGGCCTTCGAGGACTTCTGCCGTGAGTTCGGCATCCTACATACCACGGGCATCGCTTATAATCCGCAGGGACAGGCGGTGGTCGAGCGCACCAACCGCAGCCTGAAGGATTGTTTTACTAAAATGTTCGGCAAACTCCCTCGTCGACCGTCGACCCCAGACCTCGCTCGCGTGCTCTTCGCCCTAAACTTTTTGTCTGTTCGCGCAGACGGGACGACACCGGCGGCCCGTTTTTACGCCGGTCTCGTCGGACACTCAGACCCCACCTCCATACTTCCGCCTCCGGTTCGCGCCCGGGAGGGGTCTTCAGTTCTTTGGAGAGACCCCCAAGGACAATGGCACGGCCCAAGTCGGGTTGTGGCCCGACGCCGCGGGTGCCTGGCTGTACAGGGCCCCCAGGCCGGGGACGGGCCCTTTTGGGTCCCTCTCCGTCAGGTTCGGGACGTCCTCGTCAGGACGGACCCTAGTGACTCTGAAGAGGTAGAGCAGCCCTGACTAATTCCTTTTTTCCTTTTTCAGCCATGTGCCCGACACCTGGACTTCGCCTGCTCTGGGGGTTCCTCATCGTTCACCGGGAGCGGCGGTTCTCTCTTGGGAGAAAGAGGGAAAAAATTGGACCTTGACTCCTCAGACTGTTCCCCCCCAGGACGTTTGCGTCCAACCCCCTTTCTTCTGGCTCCTCATCAACACATCTCTCTCCGACCCCCTTCTCAACTGTTCAAAGGTTGAATGTTACCTCTCCCCTTGCTGGAATGGCTCCTTTGCGCCGACTGCGGTGGTGGCCCTACCTGGCTGCTGCGGCGGCCTTCCTCGCCCTGCTTATTGCGGTCCGCGTTCTTTGCGCCCGCATCTCCCTGCTTTCTCGCCGCCAGCGGGTTGGTTACCGCGCCCTGCGGGCCGTAGGTGTGGGGGAGGACCCCTCAGGTTGGTTGGATCTTGATTCCGCTTTGTGAGCACTGCCCTATGTTTCCCCTTCTTCCTTTTAATTTTAGTTTAAGGGGTGAATTGTTGGGATTTGGGTGGGGGTGGGACGCCGCTTAGGGCTGGGTGGAGGGTGGGGCAGGGACTACAGCTTTCCGGGTATAACGCTTTTCCGGGTATATCGCTGGGCGGTGCCGGCTTAGGATGAAGCCCGTCCATATAAGGCAATGTTATAGCTCTCGCCACTGGATTGGCTGCAATAGGATATATAATGTACGGGGATAGGGGAAGAGAGTCAGAGTCGAGCAGTCGCCGTGGAAGATGTACCAATAAAGACCGTGAGCGAGATCCTCTGGCGTTCTGTCTGGTGAATTCCGGTCTGGGTGGAGGCCAGGCCGGCCGGTGACGACCGAAGGCTCGGTGTAGGAGCAGAAGAGGTCCCCCGGGGAGGACTGCCCGCGACCCCCGGCCCAGGAAGAGGCCTAGGGGGAACGCGGCAACCATTGGCTGGGTTTGTTGTAGAAAGGATTCTTGGTCAGATTGGAACAAATGATCTTTAAGGGCCCTTCCAACAATGGATGTGCTGGAGCCAGCTCTAATCTGCTCACTAATGTTAAGATTTCAATGTAAGCATTTACGCCTCTAGAAATCAGCAGTTGATACAAATCAGGACTTGATTTATTATTTTGTTGATTTTCCTGACTTGAGAAAGTGTTATCCATCAGAATAAACTTCAAAGTGTATGTCCATACATTTCCCCCCATTCCCCTAGATAGCCTGGTTGTTAAATGTTTACCAGCATGCTCCTGCCTTCCAACTCCAAATCCTGGGATACTATGGAGGAGAAAAGAATGAAAATGCAGGAGATGATTTCTGGGGATGTTTCTAGAGGAGGCAGAAGGAAAAGTGGTCAAGAGCATAGGTAGCTGATGTGCCTTAGCAAAAAATAGAGAGCCACATTTCCCCCTGAAACAGGAAAGAGGGAGGATTGGTTGGGTGATGATACTGAGCATTTTGGAGTCAGTCATTAGCTGTGAGTTGGTTGTGGCAATGGGAGTATTGTTTGAAGAAAGAGAAATAGTAAATTTGGCGAATCAGACAGGGAGGTCAAAAGAGTAGTATAGAAGGTGAATTCAATTGCATTTCTTTGCTTTCTCCAGTGATGACCATTAGTGTTGGGCAGAGTTGGGCAAATCAGATCATGAGGACTACCAAAGGTCAAGGGATATGATGTGGTGGGCATATAAAAGTACTGGATTTGGGTTCTGTGGCCCAATCACTTCATTTGACAAAATCAGAGGGCCTAAGAGCCAATCCAGGCTTTGCCATTCACTACCTCAATGACCGTGGTGAATCATTTCATTCCTCTTGGGTGGAGGTCTGTAAGGAAAGGCTGGAGAGCCACTCGTTGATTATGATATGGTAGTGATTTCTTTTTTGAGTATGGATTGGACTAGATGACTGATGGGGTCTTTTCCTACTCAAAAACCCTGGGATTCTGTTATTCTCTGGGCAGGAGATAGCATTGTGGAACAAGGACCATGGCCATCCTTTATCCTGGTCCCACAAGTCAGGGGGAATGGAAAAAAGCACAGCCTCCTTTGGAAATCCCCAACTTGTACACCTTAGTTCAAGTCCACATTTCATCTCACTCAGGCTGCCATGGTAGCCTCCTCACTGTCTTCTGGCCTCCAGTTTACCCCCTCTCCAATCCATCCTCCACAACAGTGCCAAAGTAATCTTAATGATGCTCTGATCATATTTTCCCCCTCAAAACCTTCAATGGATCCCTATTGCCTGCCAAACAAAGTATAATAAATACCCTACTTTGGCATTCAAAGCCTATGATCTGGCTCCAATTTGCTTGTCCAGAACAAGCCCATCCTATACCCATTCCAAATGTTTTGCTTTTCAGCCGGATTGGACCACTCTCCATTCCTGGTTTTCATCCCACCTAATGCTGCCCCCTGTGCCTGGGCCACCATCCTCTACATCTCTATCTATTGAAGTCCCTACCTTTTTCTAAGGTCCAACCAAAGCCTGCCTCCTCCAAGAAACTGTCCGTGACAACCCATCCCGAAAGATGGAAATGATTTCTACAGCCTCCATTCCTCAGAGCACTTTGCCAGGACCTCTCCTTTGCACTCATCTCCTCTCCCTTGTCTTCTAGTTATCTTGCCCTTAAACTTGTTCTTTGCATATTAGATTGTAAGCTACTTGAGAGTAGTTATTTGTCACCTTTTTATGCACTCCTAGAATGAAGTACAGGGCCTTGCACACAGTAGGCACTTAATGCTTTTATGAATGATTGAATGACTGAACCCACATAAATCACCCACAAAATACATGGGGAGGGCTCAAAAGAGGTTTCTACCACTGCTCTCAGAGGCTGCTGCCTTTTTTAATCCTTGTTTTTCCTGGCTTCTTTGTAATATTTTGTACTCTTGAATACTTCCATCTCCTGGTAGGCTCACTTCCTTCAGCTTTCATGGCACATCTCTCTGCTGATTCTTCCCCTATTTGTTGGAATGCTTTGCTTTGGATAATGGGAGATCACCCATCACCAATATATGGCACCCCCCAATGCTCTTTCCTGGCCTCTCCTGTCCTTTAGCTATACCCTCTCTCAGTGATTTTAACAGCATCCCCTTGTTCGATTATCATCTTATCCAGATTATTTGGTAGGATTATCATTTTATCCAGATTATTCGGTAGTTAGGTAGTACCATGGATAGTGTTGGGCTTGGAGCCAGGAAGACTTGAATTTGAATCCTACCTCAGACATTTTACTCTGGGTATGTCACTCAACCTCCCCATGGCTCAGTTTCCTCATGTGCAAAATGAGGGGCTTGGACTCAGCCTTTAAGATCTATTCTAGCTCTAAGTCTATGCTCCTGACTCCATGATCTAGCCCTTCTATCTGTCCTGATTTCCAGCCCTGCATCATCAGTGCCTACTGAACATGTCCACACAAATGCTCCATAGCCAACTCAAGCTGAACTCATTCACCTCCCCAGCTCTACCTGCCCCTTTTCCAGATTTCTCAGTTTCTATGGAGGGTGCTGCCATGCTCCTTTCAGTTACCGTCAGCCAGTTTTACAGCCTTTTCTCATTCCTGACTCTTCCCCTGCCTTTGCTCCCCATTGCTGTTATCAAGTTGCGTTGGTCTCACCTGCATGATGTCTCTGGCATCTGTCCCCTTTTCTCCACCCACTCAGCTGCTGCCATTGTGGCCCTTGTCACTTTTCACTTGGACTATTGCAATAGCTTTGAATTAGTCTCCCAGCTTTTAGTCTCACTTGTCCAAATCAGTCCCAACAGAGCTGCCATGTTACTCCTCTGCTCAACATTCTCTGGTGGTTCCCTATTGCCTCTAGAATAAAAGCATTTAAGCCTCCAACCTGGCATTTACATGTTCTCCCAGTCTGGCTCCATCTGACATTTGCCAATTCATCTCCTATCACGTTCTCTTCATTCTTCCTTTCAGGAAAACTGGTTTACTTAGGAGGATAGACCTAGAACATAGCCATATTGTATGAAGAAAGAAACTTTGGTCTAGAAAGGTTAATAATGATAATAATAGAGCTAGCATTTATATAGCACTTTAAAGCTTACAAATAACTTTACACATTGATCATCACAACAACTCTGGGAGGTAGGGGTTAGTATAACCCCCATTTTACAGATGAGGAAACTGAGGCAAACAGAGGTTAAGTGACCTGCTCAATGTCATACAGCTAAGAAGTGCCTAAGGCTAGATTTGAAGTCAGATCCTCCTGACTCCAAGCCTAGTACTCCATCCACTGAGCCATCTAATTGTCAGTTAAGAGACTTGTCCATGATTCCACATCTAGTTAGTGGAAGAGGTAGGATTTGAACACCAGACCTCAAACTTTACATCCCACACTGTTGCCACTGCAACCCACTGTCTCTCACTCATCTCCTGCCTCAGTGCCTTTGCATAGGCTGTCCTACATGCTTGAAGGGATGCCCCTCCTCATCTTCACCTCTTAGAAGCCTCTGGCTTCCTTCAAGAATCAACTCAAGAAGAGATGCAGTGGACAGAGCACTGGCCCTGGAGTCAGGAGGACCTGAGTTACAACCTGGCCATGTCCTCCAAGAAGCCTTTCCTGCTCTCCCTACTTGTGACTACTCTCTCCTTTCTCAAATTACTTTGAATTTATCTTTGAACATGTCCTGTCCCCTACCTGCCTCCAAATAGAATATAACATCCTCAAGGGCAGGAACTTTTTTTTTTCTTTGTATCTCCAACAGCTAGCACAGTACATGGGGCATAGTAAGTATTTAATGAATACTTTTGGAAAGAATTGAAGGCTTCATGGAGGAAAAAGTTATTTGAACTGAGCCTTGAAAAAATAGGTAGGATTCCCAGAAGCAGAGGGCGATAGGGATAAAACCCAGATGCAAACACAAGAAGGGAAAATAGGCATGTTTAGGAACCAGGAACAGGATATGAAAGTCATCCTGAAAGGGGCCAAAAAGACGAATGTTGGGGCCCCAAGAACAAATTTCTAAGAAGGTGGAATACTCTCAGGCAAGTGAAAAGAACACTGGATCAAGTGTTAGATGAACTCTGTTCAAGTTCAGTTCTGGAAATAATGTGACCTTGACAAGGTCATTCCCCATACCTGGTCTCAGTTTCTTCTCTGAAAAATGAGGGCATTGGACTAACTCAGCGATCATTAGCTGGGCTCATGGATCCCCAAGGAGTCCATAGATCAATCTTGGGGGGGGGTGTCTGTGGACTTGGATGGGAAAAATTCCATATTTATTTCCTTTGTAATCCTACATCTTTTGTGCACTTAGAAATATTGTTCTGGAAAGGGGTTCCTAGGTTTCACTAGCTTGCAAAAAGATTAAGAAGCTTGGGATGAGATGATCTCTAAGACTCCTTCCATTTGTAAAATTTGACTATCCTCATCCTCTTCTCCAATTTAACAATTGGGCTGACGACTGATGAAGAAGAAACTGTACAGCATAAGTCCTACTTCCAACTGGTGTCAACACTGCCCTGCCAAGTCTGGTTGACTTTCTACTTTGCAGGCAACAAACAGAGTTTTTGCTCATTAATTGGGCTTAGAACTGTGGCACCCTCCCCCGTGAAGTGTTAACAATCATTGGTGTTCCTCAGTGGGAGTGGAATAACAACAACACTATAAGTTTCTGTTTGTTCTTCCAACACCGAACATTTATGGGTAACGTCAAGATGAACCAAGTTACTCGGACTTAAGCTACAGTTTGATCATCGGCTGTGGGTGTAGCGTTGGACTTGAGTCAGGAACACCTGGGTCTAAATCTTGCCTCCCATACTTACCAGTTATATGACCCTAGGCAAGCCATTTGACCACTCTAGCCTCAGTTTCCACATCTATGAAATGAGGGGGTTGGACTTAATGACCTTTAATGTCTCAACCAGCTCTAAATTTATAATCCTATATGACAATTCAAGTACATAAAAATATACTTGCTACCGATGCACTATCCTTCCTACCTTGAGACAAATTCAGATCATAGGGCCAGAGGATGTTAGTATTTAGAGCTGAGAGGGACCTTAGATACCATCTAGTCTAATTCCTTCATTTTATGAATAAATAAACTGAGGCTCATATACATTAATTGACTTGTCCAAGGCCATATAGATAGGAAGTGGCGGAGGCAGGTCTTCTAATTACAAATCCAGTGATCTTTTCATCAGTTAATCTAAGCTAAGATCACAGAAGAGGAAGAATTTCTAAGTGGGAAGGAACCGTAGAGATCTTTCATCTAATATTCTGTATTTTGTAGATGGAGAAACTGAGGATCAGAGAGCAGAGACTTCTCTAAGGTCCCATGGATCATCACTGGCAGAGTCAGTATTTCAGGAAGGGCCCAAGCTCCCCTTGGCTCCTGCCTTGCCTCACTCTCTGGACTTCTCCTTCTTCTTGCCAACCACCTTGCCCAACATGGATACTATTCTCTCTCCTCCTCCTTTCCCCCTTTCAGATCTCATTTACCAGTTCTTTCTTCATTATAATGTAAGTTCCTTGAGGGAAGGAATTGTTTGTTTCCCAAGCCCTTAGCGCTGTGCCTGGTGTCACCTCCTAGTAAGTGCCTAATAAATATTCTCCCTCTCCTCTCCTCCCCTCCTCTTCCCTCCACTCTTCAATTCCTCTCTCTCTCTCTCTCTCTCTCTCTCTCTCTCTCTCTCTCTCTCTCTCTCTCTCTGTCTCTCTCTCTCTCATACACGCACACACACACACACACACACACACACACACACACACACCTAGTTCTCCCACTATTCAGTGCAAGGTTCTTTCCCTCTTTGCATCCCTCAGCAACAGCAGGAATTTCCTAAATGTTTACTGAATTGAATAGCCTTGCCATTGCAGTGAGAAAGGAGACCTCAGAAGCCTTCTAGTCTAACTAGTCCAGGAGCGAGAATCTCCTTTCTTATACACATGTGATTTCTACTACATCATACAGCTTTCTTATCTGCATCTGCTCGGGACAGCAGCCTTTTACCAAAAAGAAAAGGATTCTTCCTTTTGAAGTCCCTCCCTCCTCTTCTCCTCTCCTCCCCTCCTGCTCCTTCCAACAAAGGGGTCAAGTCAGTTTGCTGGAAAGACACATGGTTCCCATTTTAATTAATTAAAGAAAAATCTAATCACTGCATTAAACTTCTCATTACTCCACTTGAATACCCGTTAAGTAAATTCAATTACCACATGGATTGGGTTTCACAGCCTCTTTCATTAGCTACTGATAAAAATGGGGAGGGGTGGGGAAATGGGGCAGGAGAAAGAGAGAACAATGAAGCAAGCATTCCCCAATGCAGGGACAGAATGCCTGCAATTGATCCTACTTTGGGTCCTTTATTCTCTATTTGTGAGGTGGACAATCAGAGATCCCATGAGTTCAAGAGGAAACTGTCACAACTGACAAGGAGCCCGGCTTTTTAAGGGGAGGTGGATATAGCTGGTTGCAAACAGCATCTCTATGAACAATTAGACAAGATGGGGAGATCCTTAGGATCTACAGTATGTTAGATGTGGACAGGATCTCAAGTACCACTTAGTCCACTCTTGTCACTTTGCACGTTCAGGTGGCCACAAAGCATGAGAGAAACCAGCTTGAGTCTTTCTCCTACTGGACATTTTACAGTGGATGTCACTCAAATTTAACCTGTCTAAACCAGAACTTATTATCTCTACCCCATCCCATGCCCATCTCTCTTTCAAACCTCTTATTTCCATTGAGGATACCATCATATTTCCAGTTACCTAGGTATAATCAACCTTGGTATCATTCTAAATTCCTAACTCTCCCTCACCCCACACGTCCAATGGGTTGCCAAGTCTCGTCACTTCTATCTTCATAATATCTTTAAAATACATTCCCTACTCCCCACTCACACAGCACCTTCATTCAAGTCCTCCTTACCTCTTGCCTGGACTATTGAAAGAGACTCCTCTGGCCTCTCCGCCTCAAGTGTCTCCCCTTTCAAATCCATTTTGCAGTTGCCAAAGTCATATTCCTAAAGTACAGCTCTGACCAGGTCACATCCCCTACTCAATAAACTCCAGTGTTTCCTCATAAATTTTAGCACCAAATATAAACCTCTCTATTTGACATTCAAAGCTTCTCATCCTACCTTTCCAACCTTATTACACATAAAGTACAATACACAGTCTATGGTGCAGTCATACTGGCCTCCTTGACATTCCTGACATACAACAGTCTCTCCTCCATCTCTGTGTCTCCCACATTTCATCTCCACGTCCTGGAATCCCTTCTTTCCTTCAAGATTCAAATGCCACATTCAACATAAAGCCTTTTCTGCCTCTCCCCTTACCTCCAGATGCTAACATCTGTCCCCCTTCCATAGGTTACCGTGGATCTGCTTTTTATACATTTGATATGTAACCATACATGTTGTCTTTCTAGCATATAATTGAGGGCAAGGACTATCCCTCCCCCCACCACTTTTGATTTCTCCTGCTCCTAACACAGTGGCTAGCACATAGTAGGTGCTTAATACATACTTGTTGATTGATCAGCATTGCCACAGAATCACAGAATTTGGCAATTCTAAAGGACTCATTGGTCATCTAGTACAACCTCTATATGAATTGAATCTCTGTAGTACATTCCTGACAAGTTGATGCCTTGCCCAGGATCAATTATATGGTGATTCTCCCCCCTCCCCCACTAACTGTCTCTGGCTCTGAGAGGGGGCCAAGGGATGATTTGGACAGGGACCATGATTTTCCTTATAGGCATAGGACATCCTGTTCTCCCTTCAGTGACATCTTAGGGAATTCGCTTCTTCCATGAAGCCTTCCATTTATTTGAAATGTGAACAGATCCTTTGATTGAATGAGGAAGGGAGGAATACCGAGGACTTTTCCAGATCCCGTTGGAGTCAGAATAAGCTCTCATCCTGGGATCCTACTGAGAACAAAGTCCACAAATTGACTTAATGCTTTGGGGAGAAGGATGGCTTAATGACTGGTCCACAAATGACCTCCTCATTCTCGTGCTAGGGTTTGGGACAACACATCTCAGACTCCCTTCTTTCTCTTTCTATATGTTTGAATGCCCTGTTGCAGCAACATAACCCCAGAATGAAGAGATCTGATCATTCCATTTTGGCCTCACCCAGCTCTTCACCCACTCCCCTGCCCAATATCTATGATGGATGTTGGAATAAAGGTTTAGAATCAGAAAATCTTAGAGTTGGAAGAAAGCTCAGTGTCTAATTCTTACCATAAAGAGTGCTTACCTCTACAACGTCTCTGATAAGTAGTTACCTAGTCTTCACTTCAAGACCTTCAGTGATAGGCGTCACACTACCTCCCCAAATTCCTCTTTTGGACAGCTCTCATCTTTAGGAAATTTTTTCACCCTGACATCAGGCCTAGATTTGTTTCTTTTTAACTTCCTTCTATTGTTCCTGGTTCTGCCCTCTGGGGCCAAGTAGAATTAGTCTACCCTCTCTTCAGTGTGATACCCCCTTCATATCATTGTAGACATAAAACCTTACATTTTCTCTCCTTCAGGCTAAAAATTCTCAGTTGATTCAATCCATTTTCCTTTGGCATGATCTCCAGTCTTTTCACCATTCATGCTTTCCCCCTCACAAGAGTCATTGGTGGGGAGGGATGCTCATGGTATTATCAAAGGGATGGTTGGTGAACACATAGAAAAGAAATAGTTGTCACAAAGAACCAGCATGGCTTCATGAAGAAAAGATCTGCCAGACTCATTTCATCTCTTTTTGGCAGGGTTATTTGACTGGTCGATCAGACTTGGCTTAAGTTACAGATAGCATGAGTATATCAAATTTGCAGGATGGAAGCAATAGCTACTGTCGTAGATGACAAAGCCAGAATCCAAAAAGATCTCAAAAGACTTAAACATTGGACTGAATCTTTTAAGTTGAAATTGAAAGAAGGGTAGGTGTAAAATCTTATACATGAGTTTAAAAAATCAACTTCCAAGATGGGGAAACATGGCCAGACAGTGCTTCATTTGAAACAAATCTGGAGTTTTAGGCAGCAGAAAGGTCAATATGAGTCATGATGCCACGTGATGGCCAAAAGTCTAATTCAAATTGGGTTCCATTAAGAAACATAGGATTGACAGCCCCATTCCATAGGGTAAGGAAGGTGAGGGTGCCACTCTACTCTGTCTTGGTCAAACCAAATCGGAAGTACTGTGTTCAGTTCTGGGCACCTGGCATGATGGGGAACTATTACCTTTTGAGATAGTCCATTCCCCTTTGAAGCTCCCATTGCTGGGAAGTTTTTCCTCATATGGAGGTTTCTGAACAGGAACATGACTGATCAAAATGGTATTTTAAAAGGGTCAGGGTGAGGCTGTGGGAAGGTATAAGCTAAACAATGGCTCAAACTTGATATAATAGGGAAAGAGAAAAGCCGTGGAAGGGTTAAGAGGGAGCTTAGGATCAGAACCCCTTAGAGCTAGAAGGCATTTTAGATATTACCTAACAGTCCTCCTATTCTAAGGAAGAAGAAACTGAAGCCCTGAAGGAAATGGCTTGCAAAAAGTCCCACAGTTCATCAGTGGCAAAGATATGGGTGGAGGTCAGCTCTCCTGGCTCCCAGTTTAGATTCCTCTCCTCAAGAACAGGTGAATACAGCTCTATCATCAAAGGAGATTGTTGCCAGAGGAGGGACATGGAAGCTGGAAAGATGGGAGGAAAGAGATACTGAGATTGGAAGAGGCAGGGGAGGAAATCTGAGGCCCCACCCAAAGAGCTGGCAGGACCATGGGACTTTGTGGGAGGTTGGGTGTATCTCTGTTTGCTCCATTGGAGCTTCCTCAATGGGCAGCCCGGGCCCAGGGAGCTGAGTGGGATGGAGACATTAGGCTGCCAAACAGAAGGCAGTGACTAATTGAAGTAGGAGGTAAGAGAAAAATAAACCCCAACCCACCCAAAATCCACCAACATCCATCTACTAAGACACATCAGGTTGGGCTCCAGATTCCTCCCAGACAAAGGGCAAAGGAAGAGGAATTCTTAGTTGGAGGCTGTTTGAGGATCAGTACAGAGAAGTCTGATCCTGTTCCTTCCAACAATTCTTTTTCTCTCCCTGTGTATCCCCTGTTCTGACCAGAGCCCAGTGTAGCTGGACTCTGGGGCGGGGGTGGGGGGTGGGGGGGTGGATCAAGCAAAGGTGCCATTGTCTTTCTCCTAGAGATGTTGATGGGGAAGACAAAGCTCTACCATCAGGGAGTCCCCTGGCTAGCGGGTATGTGTGTGGGGGCAGGGGAATGATGTCTGTCCTTGGAATGTTTTTGTATTGTAGTGAAGAGAATATTGGGTTTGGATTCAGAGGACCTGAGTACTCAGCTCAGCTCTGCCACTACTTAGCCGAGTCCTTTGGCCAATCACTTAATTACTCTGAGTCTCAGTTTCCTCTTTTGTAAAATGAAAAGTTTGGACTAGATCAGAGGTTTTTAACCTGAGGTCAGTGAACATGGTTTTTCTCCTCATATTAGCCATGTTACAAAAGAAAACACAAACAAAATAAATAAAATAAAAAGTATGCTTCAGTCTGCATTCAGAGGTCATCATGAATTTGTGCTTTTTAAATAATATGATCTCTATTTCAACATGATGGTTTTCTTTGGAATTGTATGTTTGTTATTTTATTAATTTAAGAACCTGATTCTGAGAAGAGGCCCATAGGTTTCGTCAGACTGTCAAACAAAAATGTTCAAGAATCCCTTGTTTAGAGAGTTTATAAGATCCTTTTCAACATTAAATCCCTCCTGGCATTTGCCGCTTAGAATCCTCTGTTGCCTTCAAAACTAAGCTAAAATGCTACCTCCTATATGTCACTTTTCCTGATACCTCCACTGACCAGTCCCCACCCTTCACCAAAAATTGACTTTATTTATTTATTTTGCATATGAAGGGAAGCAATATGATGGTCAATAGAGGCCTTGGAGTCAGGAAGATCTGGGTTAGATTTCTGACTTGGAAATATATTAACTGTGTGATACTGGACAAATAACAATCTCTCAGTGCCCCAGACAAGCCTATAAGTTACAGAGAAGGTGCCCATCTGCATTGGTAGAGAGGCCTATACTGATGATATCTGAGGTTTAAATATTTACATATATATAATATACACAAATATACATATTATATATATGCACACATATATGTATATGTACAAACTATCTTCATTGATAGAATGTAAGAGCCTTGAGGGCAGGGACTGTCTCACTTTCACCTTTGCATCTCAATATACAATACAATGTCTGGCACATAGTAGGTACTTACTGATTGATTATCGATCCTATGATCCCTGAGGAAATCCTCATTTTGAATTTTGTAATGCAGCCTTTCTGTTCTAGGAGCTCCTGGTCTGAGGGAAGAAGACACGGTCTCTATTTTTAGGGGGTTCTTTGAGGGCAAAATCACTACCCCTGTCCTGAGGAAGTAAGTCTCTGGTCCAACGAAGAAGACAGCCCCTGAACTCAATGAGCTTCTGATCTGAAGTTGAGGGGAGGTGGATGGCCCCCAAAACAAATCTGAGGAGAGAGACGATGCCCTGCACATAGAGTGCCCAGGTCTGATGGAAGGGGTAGGATCCATAGAAAAGAGATACTCCCTGCTGTTCAAGAGAGCTCTGTACTCAGGACTGAAGTGTGTGTGTCTGTGTCTGTGTCTGTGTGTGTGTACATACAGACACATATATACACAAATATGTTAGTTTATGACATATATATGCACACCCTATATATACACATATATGCATACATATGTATACACATACTCTGTGTGTGAATACCTATATCTATCTATCTATCTATCTATCTCTCTATCTATCTACTTATCTGTCTATCTATCTCTTGGTACATGAACCTCCTTGTCCTTTCCTTTCCCTCCCCAAAGTAGGATTTTTGGAGACTCCCTAGTGGGGTCTTTACTCCTCCCTTCCTGGATCTCCCAGCTTTCCTGTGCCATGTCCCCTTCCTGGGACAGGGGGGCCTCAGGATTTTGAAGTACTCTCCCAGCCTTGTTCCAGAGCTGCTGAAATAGGTGGAAAGCTGGAGCCTGGACTTCTCTCCCTGCTTCCTGCAGCCTTTGTCCCCTTCCGAGACTCTAATCCTCTCATTTTACAATTTGCCTCCAGTGCTAGGCAGCAGGGGCTGGCTCAAGAGTCCAGGATTAAGCAGGTGAATGGACCGCATCTTCTCTCTGGGAGGCTGCCCCAGGGAGATTCACAGGGATTAAGATGAAATAGAACAGCCCAGGCAGGGTAAAAAGACAGCCTCACCCCTAGGGAACCCTACTAATGGTTCGCTTTGACTGCAAAGCTTGGAATCACCAAGGTCCCTCTCCCTCCTGGCCCAGGGTATCTTTAACAATTACCAAAAGGTCTTCCCTAATGGGGATAGTGGGTATATAAGAGGCAGGAACCCAGAGAAGACACACACTTACACAGAAGTCCTGGGTCAGCCCATGGGGGCCACCAGAGCGAAACAACGAATAAGCACTGAATTTGAAATCAGACGATCGGGGGTCCATTCTTGCCTCTCTCTCACTTACTCTCTCACCTGTGTGAGCCTGGGCACATTACCTTCCCTCTCTGGGCCTCAGCTTAGCAGAGGCAGCATGCAGACCTGTTTTGGGAATCTGCACTCAGACTTTCACTTGTTGTGTGACGCTCAATAAAATACTGACCTCTCTGGACTTCAGTTTATTCTTCTGTAAAATGGAGGGGGTTGGGCTTGATGACCTCTAAGGTCCTTTCCAGTTCTAGGTCACCTACCCTATAATCTGTAAAATGAAAGGGTTGGATCATCAGGAGTTCTTAACCTGGAGCCTCTGATCTTGCTTTTTAAATATTTTTTGATATCTGTATTTCAATATACTTGGGTTCCTTTGCAATCCTATCTATTTTAGTTGATACATTTAAGCACATTTTCCTGAGAGGGAGTCCATAGGCATTACCAGACTGACATGAAGGTCCATGGCACAAAGAGGGTTAAGAATTCCTGGACTAGATCATCATTAAGGTTCCTTCCAACCACAAATCTATGATCCTATAATCCATTTAATTGAGTTGCTCTTAAATAATAACAGTTATTTAGCCCTGTTTTGTTATCATCCCTCATCCCTCTCCCCGAACAGTAATGCTCACTTCCTGGTCACAGAACCCTCTTCTCTCTCCCTCCTCAATTTTTCCTAGAGTATTTCATCTCTTTTTTCCTTTAGCATTCATATGGCACTTTAAGATTTGCAGTGTGCACTACAAATGTCATTTCATTTGATCCTCTCAACAACCCTGGCAAGTAAATGTTACTATTATCCTGGGGAGACAGAGAGATAGCAGTTAAAATGACTTTCCCAGTGTCACAGAACTAGAAGAGGGAGGTAAGATTTAAATTCCTGACCCTGGGTGCAATGCTCCATCCACTGTGTCACCCTTTCCCATATCACACTCTCCCTTGTAAACTATGCTCATTTGTATTCGTGTTTTATCTCCACAAAGCCTGAGGAGGGGGACAATCCTATTAGACTGTAAGCCCCTGGAGGACAGGGACCGTGTTGTTTTTTAATTTCTATCCCCTTAGTGCCCAGAACAGTGTGTAGCCCCTTAAGGACCTGAAGGTAGTTATGTGACCCTCTGAATCTTTTCTGGTTCAGACTAAGTATCTTTAGCCGATCCTCAGAGGGCACAAACTCAGTCCCCTCCCCATCGTCTAGATTCTCTCCAGCTTGTCAATATCTGACCTAAAATGTGCAGCCTGGAATTGATTATAATGAATGCTCCAGAGGTCATATGCTCGTGGCATGAGGCAGCAAGCTGCTCATTTCCTGATCCTGGACCCTGTATATCTCTTAATGTAGCCCAGACAGCCTGACTTTTCTGAGTGTTACATTATACTGATGACTCATAATGGGTTTGAAGTTCACTAACCACTGCACCTCCTGACCCTTTTCAGATGAGTAGTTGTTCTCCAGACAGATCTCCCCCACCTTGGACATCATGAGGTTGACTTTTTGATGCTCTGTAAATATATGGATTGATTGGGAGCTCAGAAAGTCCAACCTCTACCTTGGGGTGGGGGGTGGGGATTTTACTGAAATGGCCTGGATGTAGTCTAGTGATTGATTTCACATGCTGCTGTTACCACCCTCATCTTGGGTCAAGAAAGAAGGGACCTCAGAGGCCAGATGATCATCAGCAGAAGCAGCATCCTGACCTCCTTCCCGCTCCTCACAACACCGTTCTCCATAATCCTGGGTGAGACATTATAATAGGAGGCAACCTGCCACCAAAAAGCATAGAATTGAGAGTCACAAGCCCCAGGTTCTACTCTCCATTTCCCTTCCTCTTTTTGGCCTTGGTTTACTCATTTGTTGAACGGGTGTAGTAAGCCTACTCACATGCACAGAGAGAACTCGAGAGAAGTTGGGGCGGCTGAATGAAGTGATGAGCTGCCAGGGAGCCACCTCCAGGCCTCTCTCATCCAGAGCTGACTTGCTCAGAGAAGTCAGAATTCTGGATGCAGCAAGCAAACCATCATCTCCCCCTGCTGATTATTAGAGCAATTAGCATTCACTCAGCCTCCAGCAGCTTTGTCAAATACCACTGATTTTGAGCCTACAAGCACCAAGCCTGGGCAAGGAGCGTTTTCTCTTTCTTCATTCCTTCTTTGGATCCTCCTCAGTCTCCTTCTCTCTGCCTGGGAACCCTGGAGCCTGTCCCTAGCTGGGTTTCTGAAACAAATGGGCCCTAAGTCCCTGCTTCCCATCTCTATAATAGGAAGAAAGACAGTCCACAGATGTCTCCCAAACCACAGAATGTTGGGGCTGAAAGGGACCTTAGAACATGGGATGTCAGAGAGGGGGGAAGGATGCCAGAACATGAAATTGGATAGCTGAGGGGCATAGGTTTAGATTATTATATCTGGAAGGGGCTTTAGAACTTAGAACGTCAGAGCTAGAAGGAACCTGGCAATAAAGAGCACAGAATTTTGGAGCTAGGAGGTAACTTGCAGTTCACATGCCCTCATTTTACAAGAAACCAGTCATTCTGTCCATGAGCATTTATTAAGTATATATGTCAGATGCTGGGAATACAAAGAAAGGCAAAAGCACAGTCCTTGTGCTCAGAAAGCTCCCTGACTAATGACTTGTTCAAGGTCACACAGCATGTTGGTGGCAGAACCAGGAATAGTAATAATAACAATGATAGCTATTATCATCACTTACGTAGCACTTTAAGGTTTGCAAAGCCCTATACCTATGTGTATACATTCACACATATACAATCTCATTTGATCCTTACAATAACCTTGTGAGGTAGGGGCTATCAATACCCCCATTTTATAGATGTGGAAAATGAGACACAGAGAGGTAAAATGACTTTTCCAAGGTTACACAGCTAGTAAGTGATTGCGGTGGCATTTTAACCCAGGTCTTCCTGACTCTAAGTCTTCACTCCATTAATTGGGCCTCCCAGTTGTCAACTATGTAAAAAAAGACAAGAGCAGAACCCAAGTCTTCTAATGCTTGATGGGTATTGTGTCCAGACAGGTCTGCTTTCTTGTTCTTGGGTCCAGAGTGCCTTGTGTTCTTAGTGTCATAGATCTGGAGTTAGGTTTTTTTTTTAAAATCACCTGGTGAAGTTCCCTCAGTTCATCGATGAGAACATATAGGAGCATAGAAAGTCACCAAGGTGATTTATTCCACACAGCATGACTGGTAACTAGGAAAATCAGGATTCAAACCTAAATCCTGTGGCTCCAAATACAGGTCCCTTTCCACTAAACTAAAATGTTTTGTGTTTGCTGGACAGATGAAGCCACAGACACCAAGGGAAGTGGAGGAATAAAAATAGCAGGGACTTACCGTGTTTCTTGGCCTTCTCTTAGCTGGTGCAGAGGCTCCAGCACTCCCCAGGGTGCTGCTGCTGAGAGGGTCCAGGCAGGACTGGGGTGGGGCAGGGCTGCCCAAGTGGGAACTACAGTCTAGATGTGTGCTGTGGCTCCCAGTGAAGAGGGCTCCAGAGCTGGCCAGAGCTCAGGGGAGCTGGAGCAAAATGAATCCTGGGGGGAAAATGAGAGAGAGGGTAAGTGGTGGGGAGAGGCGGAGAAGAATTAAGACTTCTGAGGAAAAGGATTAAGTCTATAAGCATTTATTAAGCACCTACTATGTGCCAAATCCTTTGCTAAGTGCTGAGGATTAAAATAAAGGCCCCCAAACCAGACCCTGCCCTCAAGAAGCTCAGAGTCTAATGGGGTGACAAGATGCAAACAAGCCCGTACAGACAAGATAAATGGGGGACAATCTTGGAAGAAAGGCACAGGTATTGGGGGAATCAGGAAAAGGTAGGGTTTCAGGAGGAAGGATCCAGCATCACTAGTCTGCAGCAAAATGCAGGTGATGCCTTTTTCAATAAGTGGTCTATCCTCCTCTCTGCCCTGTAAGGTATGGTACTCAAATAAACACAGTAATGGGAAACAAAATACTTTGGTTCTATTTTTGCCTCTGCTACATACTACTTGTATGATCTTGGTACAATCATTTAGTCTCTCTAGGACTCAATTTCCTCTTTTGTAAAAATGAGGGCATTGGACTAAATGGTCTAAGACTCCATCTCACTCATAATCTTGATGATCTTAAAATGCTTTAAGGCCAGCAAAGGCTTTTTGTCACAAATAGCCCTCTGAGTCAGGTAGGACAAGTATGATCATGCTCATTTCATATAGGTGGGAGAGAGATGCTTGGAATCATTAAATGTTAGTATCCTAGAACTTCAGAGTTGAAACAAGCAATAATCCCCAGCAATCCTCTTATTTTGGTCTCAGAGCTCCTCTATGGAGTCACAGAACAGACTCAACTCTCTTCCATATGATAGCTCTTCAAATACTTAGAGAAAGTAAGCAAGCACACCCTAAGTCTAGCCTTAAATCACAGGATGGGTGTTGCCTCAGACAAACTGAGACCTGGGAAAGACCTTAGCTTAAAAAGGCCAAGGGCTCCCACTGCATCTGGGGTCATCTCCCATCCTGACCTAAGTTTTTCCACTGGACTGAGATGACCCTAGAGGAGAGAGTGAGGCTGACGATTGCTCAGCTCTGCCTCACTTAAATCCAATTCACTTGCAAGTCAAGACATCACCCCCCCCATGTCATTGGTCCCCTTTGAGAATGAAAGATGAACAGCAGTAACAACAAAGCTCGGAGACCCTACAGAGGGATGATCTGATCTAATTTCACAATGCTAAGTCAGAGGCCCAGACAGGGAAAAGACTTGCCCAATATCTCACAGATCAAATAAACAGTTGACTCAAAGTCAGTTCCTCTGACTCCAACCCAGTGCTCTGTCTACTCTACCAGACCATTAACTCAGGCTAAGCTAGTTTTTCTTGTTCCTTCCCTCATCTTCTTATCCCTTCCCTTCCTATCCCTCTCCTCTCATCCTTTCCCATCCCATTCCATCATTCCCTTATCATCCTTTCCCTTGCCTTCCCATTGTGCCTTCTCTCTTGCCTTCCCATCCCTCCCTATCCCTTCCCTTCCATCTCTTCCCATCTCATCCCTTCCCTTTCTTTTTCTTCCCTTCCCTTCACATCCCTTTTCTTTTTTCTCTTCTTTTTTCTTTTCTTTTAGGACTTAGGACGGTGCTGGCATACAGTCGGCGCTAAATAAATGTTAGCTATTATTATTACTGCCATGAGAAAAGATGCACATGTGACAAAATACAGAGCAGCCTTATTTGTGGCAATAAAAAGCTGCAGACAAAGCACGTGTGTGGGTAACTTGGGGAAAGGCTAAACAAACTGCTATATGGACGTGATATAATATTGCTCCTCCATAAGGAGTGATGAATATGAAAAATTTCAAGAAACCTAGAAGAACCAGTATGAAGTGACACCGGGTGAAGACCGCCAGGCCAAGGACAATATACTCAGAGACTCCGACCACCTAGATCAAGGTGACACTAAGGGACAATAAAGTTCAGGTAAAAAACAACAGAAAATGTTGGGACCATTCAATGACAGTTACAGCACACATTCTTCCCTCCCTCTCTCCTTCCCTCCCTCTCTCCTTCCCTCCCTCCCTCCCTCCCTTCCTTCCTTCCCTCCTTCCTGTTGACGATCACAGATCTCCAAATGTGCACGGTGACCTGTGTTATCAGTCACAATCATGTTATCAAGCAGTTTTCCTTAACCATTTGAGCAGAGCATACCTTACAGGAGAGGGCTAGCAGAGTGGTTGTTGGAAAGTATCAGTTGTGTCAAAACACATTATGTCAACAAATAGAATACATGAAAGGAGGTAATAGAAAACAAGGCTAGAGAGGTTATTTGCAGCCAGATGATAGAGGGCTTTAAATGTAAGGCAAAGAAGTTTGGTTTTTAAATCCCAAAGACAGTAGGGAGCTAGTGAAGGTTAGCTGTGCCTTAGGAAGGTGATTTTGGCAGCTATGCGAAGCTTAGATTGGAAAGAGTAGAAGAAGGGAGATTGATTAAGAGATTATAATAGTTTGTATGAGAAGGACCTAAATTAGAGTGTTTGGGGTGGATGAGAGAGGCTGAGAAATGTTGCGGAGGTTGCCCTGAAAGATGACATTGCAGTTTCTAGCCAGAATGAGTGGAAGGTACAGAAATAGGGAAGTTAGAAGAAGGGGTGGGTTTGGGGTGAAGGAGGGGAGATGATGAGCTCAGTTTTGGACATCTGGATTTTGAGTTGACAACAGGACATCTGGGGGAAATTTATTGCAGGCAGTTGGAGGTGCAGGATTGAAATGGAAGAATGAAATTAAAGCTGCAGATACAGATTTGGGAGTCACCTGCATAGAAGTATGTGATAACCAAACCTAGGCACAGATGAGTTTTCCAAGGGAGAGAATAGAGAAAGAAATAAGGACAAAGCCTTGAGGAGGGGACTTAGCAATTGGCCAAACACATTAATTTCTCAAAGCCTCAGACTGGCTGTGGCATGGTGACACCCCCAGGTCAGGACCTTAATTTATGGGGAATGTGTTATGAAGTACGCTGCCTGAGAATGGTGTGGTTGCATCAGCAGACATGGGAAACCAAGCAGGCAGAGTGTTGCCAGAGGCAGAGACAGAAGAGAAGATGGTTGAGTGATGTAGCTACGGCATCTTCAAACCCAGGAAATAATGGCTGGTCAGTTCCACAAAACTGGAGTGAGTGTGCGTGCTGCTGTGGAAACAGCATTGGCTCTGGACTCCAAAGACCTGTGTTCTAATCCCACCTCTGATGCTTGCTACCCATGAGGACTGGCCCTCCATTTTCTCATCTTTAAAAAGAGAGAGCCAGTCAGGATGGCCTCTAAGGTCCCTCCCAGCTCTGGATCCATAATGCTATGATGCTAGAGGAAAAGGTCACTCACTCTGACCTCACCATTTATTACTGGGACTACGAGTACCAAAGTGATTGTGTCTTTTTCCTCTGTGCTGGAAAATCAAGAGAGTAAAGTGGGAATTATATGAATCAGTCCCCCTGGAGGTGAAAGCTATTGTACTTCTTTGTGTATGGCTGCAGAGAATGTGTTTGCCCTGTGATTCCCTTCCTTGTTCATGTTGTTTCATGTCATGATTAAATGTTTTTGCTATTAGATTTCTGTGTACTTTGTATTATCTGGCAATAGAGAGTGTATTTATTGTAGTGGGGCATAGGCCCTGAGCTGTGCAATTGATTATCCAAAACAGGTGCATTTTGGGAAGGGAAATGATAGCAAGAGGTACTGTATACAAATTGAGAAACTGAGGCCCAGAAGTGATTTGCTTGGCTAAGGTCACCCAAGGCCAGGTCTAGAGGCCAAGCCCTCTAACTGTCTGCCCAGGGTTCTTATACCATGTTGCATCTCAGAAAATGCTCATTTCCCTTCCATGATCAGAGCTATTCTGCTAAATGCCTGGTGCATTCTCATCTTTGGTACAGTAAGGGACACTGCATGGCTAGGAGACCGAAGAGAGTATATTGTATGAGGTATAGCAAGAAGGAGGGTCTTCTCCTAGATGCTGCTGCTGCCATGAGAAACAGCTAAGACAAGCAGGAACTGGGGACTTTTATGAGGGTGTTAGAGAGTAAGAAGAGGGGTGAAGATGTCTGGGGTGTTTGGTAATAGCTAGAATCCAGGCCATGCGCTAGCCAGAGCAGAGAATTTGGTGACACTGAAGGAGTGGCTGCAAGGGAAGGACTACTTGGGACTGGGAAAAGCAGGGCAGTGGTGGCCTCAATGTTTGGCCGCAGGCCTCTTTCCCCTTGTGTCTTCATTGCATTGAGTGGAATATGCATGGGTGTCCGTCGGGACCAAGCCATGGCTGGTAGTGCCCCAGAGCACCTGCTATGAACCACAGAGTTGAAGGAGCAGGTGATGATGAAGCTATGGTCACATGCACCCTACAGATCCCTGTCTTAATGGTACCAACTTTGCACTCGTCTCTGGTGAGGTGTATTGGGTTGAACCCTGGACTTGGGAGTCAGGAAGATCTGGCTTTTAATCCTGCTTCAGACATTTATAAACTGTGTGGCCTTGGGCAAGTCAGTGACACTCTTTTAGCCTCAGTTCAGAGGTTGGGAGTGATAATAGGAGCATCTGCCTCACAGGATTGCAGTAGGGTCAAATAAAATTATGCACGTCTAGTGTTTTGCAAGCCTTAAGATACCATCTAAATAGGAACGATGACTATTAATTCCTATTTCTAGTGAAGAGTTCTGGAGTGGGAAAGCATCAGGCCAGCTTAGCAGTCACCCCATGGGCTCTCTGACTTGTCCTGGCACTGCTGGCCCTTGGCCCGGACTTTGTTTGAGAGGATCTGCCTTCTCGCTTTCTTATTTTCCCTTTACACCAACCAACTCCTCCAGAAAAGGGAGCCAACATCACCATGGTGTTAAGACCATAGTAGCATCATAGTATTAGAGCATTTGGATCTGGGAGGGCCTTAAGGGATCCTCTTCATTTTACAATCTAGAGAGGTTAAGTGACGTACGTAACATTTCAAGAGGAGGAACAAAATTGGAATTTGAATTCAAATCTTCTGACTCCCAAGCTGGGACCCTTTCCACCCCATCAAAGGCATCTCTAGGCTGAATCCAATCACTGATCATCTTGGTTCAAAACATGTCCAAAAGAAATAGTTCTGAGCAATTAAAAAAATCTAAGCTAGCACCATCTCTGGGGTAAAGATGATAATTACAAAATTGGAATGAATTATGTCTGGGACAGATATCTTGAATGTGTGTGGTGCTCAGTCCACACTTCTGAAAGCAGCTGGGGAGAGACAAAGATGAAGAGGAGACCTTAATAAACACCTCCCTGGCTCCTCTCCACAGATCACACACATCTAACTTAGGGAGGCCAGGCCACCAAGGCAGGGAGGGTTATGGAATGGGAGATTTGAGGCCTTAAGGGTTCGTTTGGCCAGACTCTACTGACACAGAGAAGGTAGAATCATCCCACTTTTTAGCTAAGGCAATGGAAACACAGAGAGGTTAAACAGTCTGCCCAATGTCACATGGGGCGGGGGGAGAGAAGATGATTAGAATATCCAAGGCAGCGTTTCTTACAAAAGGAACAATTCATATTTCTATACAACCTTAAACGCACAATGTACTACTATGCCCATTTTGCAGGCAAAGAAACTGAGACTCAAGTGAAGCAACTTAGCTAGGATCCCATAGTAAGCAGCCAAGCTGGTATTCAGACTCAGATCTTTTTTTTTTAGAGGGGGGAAGGCAGGGTAATTGGGGTTAATGACTTGCCCAAGGTCACACAGCTAGTACATGTGTCAAGTGTCTGAGGTCACATTTGAACTCAGGTCCTTCTGACTCCAGGGCTGGTGATCTACTCACTTTGCCACTAGCTGACCCCAAGACTCAGATCTTTTGATACCAAATCCAGCACTCTTGCTCTGATGCTATAAAAATATGAGAACATATAATGGCCATGCTCAGTCACACAATCAATTCAGCCAGTACTTACTGAGTTCTGTGATATATAGAAAGAGACCAGGAGTCAAAAGTGATGAAGTCTGGTCCTAGATCTGTCCTGAGCAGCTGTGTGACTTTAAGCAGCCACCTGAACACTCTGGGCTTTGGTTTCCTGGCCTACAAAATGAGGCAGTTGGATTAGACCAGGGGTTATTAACCTTTTGTGTGTCATGGACCCTAAACCTCTTCTCAGAAAGATGTTTTTAAATGCACCAAATAAAGTATATATGCTTACGATGAAAACCAATTATATTGAAATAGTTACCAAAATATTTTTTAAAAACCCAAGTTTGTGAACCTGAGGCTAAGAACCCCATGTCAATGCAATCTCTAAGGTACTTCTAACTTTGACATTATATATTCTGTATTCTAAGGCCTTTCTAGGTCTGACATTCTATATGAAAAGGTCTGTTGTGGCTCCTACATTCAGCTTTCTGTGTTCTGAGGTCACTCTCACCTCTGATAGTCTATATTCCAACATTTACTGGTTTAATCCATTCATTTGGTATTTACTGCCTTGCCCCATGTGGCTACCCCATGCTTGGTCATGAGATAGGAGAGGTAGGTGGAAGGGAACATATAGTCACTGCCCTTGGAGAAATCCCAGCTTTGTTGTTAGAGAACAAGGCAAGGCAGGGTGGAATAAAGTGGAAAACTGCTGAATTCCCTTAAAGGGGAGGCAGACAGGGAGAGCTCCAGAGGGCCCCTGTGGAGGAGGCTTAGGGGAATCACTCCAGCCCCAGGTGTGAGGCCATCTGGTTGGCCCTGCCTGACTCAGCACCTGCCCGTGAACACACAGCTGCCCCAGGCCCATTCCAGGCAAGGGGCTTCTGGTTCCAGGCAGGGAGGGAAAGAAACCTTTCCAAAGTGAGTAACCAGGCCTGCCTGCTGCTGGCAGCTAAGCAGAATAAATCTGTCCACAGGGCATAAATTGTTTAAGCAAAATGTCTCACTTGAATATTTAGGAGGTAGAGATGGGGAGAGGGAACAGGAGGGGGGGGAGAGAGTGAGAGACAGAGAGAGAAAGAGAGAGAGAGAGAGAGAGAGAGAGAGAGAGAGAGAGAGACAGACAGAGAGAGAGAGACAGACAGAGAGACAGACAGAGAGAGACAGAGAGACAGAGAGAGGGAGAGCGAGAGACAGAGACAGAGAGAGAGAGACAGAGAGAGAGAGAGAGAGAGAGAGAGAGAGAGTGGGAGGGAGGGAGAGAGAGAGGGAGAGGGAGGGGGAGAGAGAGAGAGATGAAAAAAAGAGGGAGGGAAAGTCTACCCACCTCCTCTTTCAAGGTCAAAGCCATTCCTCTGGCTGGTGAAGAGGAGAAACATTCTTTACAGGGGAGTTAAGTCAGAGGAAGCTAAACGTTTGGGAGCGGGAGTATATTACTGCCCTGAATGATCTGTCTGGTTCTATTAGGCTAAATATCACCATTTAATGGGGAATTATCCTCATAAACTGTGAATCGCTGGCCTCCTATCCAAGAGGACTGGGTAAGGGAATATCCCAGAGATAAGGCAGCTATATAGAAAAGGCCCAGGGGAGAGCTGGGCTTGAATTCCTTGGAGATCATCCAGGCTAACCTCTTTTCCAATACAGGAATTCTCCCCACCCCAACCCCATACACACACACACACACAGAGGATCTTCCAGTCTCTCCTAACATACTTCCAGGGACAGGGAACTCACTATCTCATAAGAGGCAGGCAGCTCTCTCCAGTGTTAGACAACTCTGATGATCAAGATTCTGACAAGTGACATTTGTAGCATGTGAGGATGTCAGAATGTAAGTTCATTGTGAGTGGGGAAGGTTTTATTCTTTGTACTTGGATTCCCCATGCCTAGCACAGTGCCTGGCATGCAGGAAGCTCTGAACAAATACTTGTCGATTGATTGCAAAAGTTTTTTAAGGTTGCTTTACATATATTAACTCAGTTGGCTCACATAGCAAACCTGTGAAGTAGATGTGACTATTTTCTTCATTTTATAGATGAGAAAACCAAAGCTGAGAGTGGTTCAGTTCTTAGGAACCCTGAGTCCTTAAAATAGCTAGCATTTATAGCATATTGAGGTTTGCAAAGTGCTTTACATGTGTTACCTCATTTGACCCTCACATTGACTCTGTGAAATGGGTGCTCCCATCTTACAGATGGGTCCTGAGATGGGATTTGAATTCAGACTTTCCTGACTCCCAAGTCCAGCAGCCTATCCCGTGCACCACCTGCTGCCTTAGAAAGTCATTCTAATGTTGATTTAGAGTTTTGTCCATCCTCACATGAACAAGAAGCTAAGCCCAGAGCTAAAAAGGAGAAGAATAGGAAGGAGTTGTGGAGCATCATAGCCTCTGAAGAACTAATGACAGGCATCACACAAAGGCAGTGGAAAGGGAGAAAGACATTTATAACCAAGGAAAAACACTGAAGAAGAAAAGGAGTGAAGGAGGTGAGCCAAGGAATAGCATGAGAGAAGAGAACGTGGCAAGAGCAAGGGATGATGGGTGGACAGTAGGATTTCTTGCAGGATTTAGGGGACCTTAAAGGTCATCTAGCCTCCCCTTCCCCAACCCTATGAGCTCCAGAGAGGGGAAGTGATGCCCCAGATCACCTTGAGGTGAGCAGCAGAGCTGGGATTTGTTCTGGATCTTCCATCTCCAAATCCTGTGTTCTTTGCCTTACACTCTGTTACACTGCTCAGTGGAATGGCCCTCACGTGGAAGTGATAATTGACTTGTAGAGTGACTCAGAGGCCCCAGGTCATTTATGATTATTCAGATATATACAGACAAAATGACAGAAGAGGTTCTCCATGATCATTGAACGGCATTCCCTCATCTATCAGATCTCAGACGGCCCTTAGAGACCACCTTGTCATTTCATGAGGTCACACAGCTAACTCAGAGCAGAACCAAGTGTCCTGACCTAGTCAGCACTTTCCAAACCAACCCTGTGCTCCTCCTCTGCTTGGACCCCCCAGCCCAGGATGTCCATGATCACCCAGACTGGTGCCTCCACCAAGGGGAGAGAAGGGGGCAGTGCTGCTGTTGAAGAAGCTTCATTGTTAACAGGGGCATCCTAGGTATAATGCCTTTGCTTTGATACTTGAATGAATCTGTGATTGAATAAAAGTGGGTTCTCTCTCCATTGTGCAGGACACAGATGGACCTTGCTTTCTTGTTCTGGTCCCCCTAGAAGGGTACATTGAATGGGCTGAAGCTTTCCTCTTTGCGTAGGGATTCTTCACCTTTTGTGTATCATGAACCTCCTTTGGCCATCTGCTTGAATCTATGGACTCCTCAGAATCATAAACTACATTACAAAGGAAACTGATTATATTGAAACAGAAATGTAACTTTTCCCATCCAAGTTCCCAGACCTCTTGAAATATACCCACAGATCCCTTGGGGGGTCCATGGACCTCTGATTAAGAATTCCTGTTCTA
The DNA here is from genome assembly GCF_011100635.1 of Trichosurus vulpecula. NCBI lineage: Eukaryota > Metazoa > Chordata > Mammalia > Diprotodontia > Phalangeridae > Trichosurus > Trichosurus vulpecula. The sequence goes on along the minus strand of NC_050580.1, from coordinate 34,267,678 downwards.
GGCTTCCTTGCATCACCTGGATAGTAATGGAGCACATGTCCATTAGTTTTTCCTCATTGTTGAAACAAATTATAGGACTGTGTTGCTGGAAGTGACCTGAGAGGTCATGTAGTTAGTCCTCTCATTTTACAAATAAGAGAACTGAGTCCCAGAGAGGCTAATGACTTTTCCATGGTTACACAGATAGTAAGTGGCAGAGCCAGGATTTGAACCCAGGTCCTTTGATGCCCAACCCAGAACCTTTTCTGTTTTATTACAATGACTGGCCTAATTTCTGGTCACAGTGGGTGAGAGTGCTAGACCCGAAGTCAGGCAGACCTGAGTTCCAATCCAATCTCAGACACTTACTAGTTGTGTGACCTTGGGCAAGTCACTTAACCACTGTCTCCTTCAGTTTCCTCATGGGTAAAATGGTGTTAATAATAGCACCTATCTCTCAGGCTTGTTGTGAAGATTAAAACAAAATAATAAAAAAAATTTGTCAAGTGATTTCAAACCTGAAAGTACCATATAAATGACAGCTATTTTTATATCCTTATACTTTTTATGCTTTTCCTGTTAAATTCATTGTTGGTAAAATGCTTCAGCCTATTCACACCCACCAGGCATTTTTCTCCTTTGTCCTTTGTCCTTTGGGTTACTCCTCAAGTTCAGTTATTTGGATGGTGTGGTATTTCTCAGCAGCCATGTAATTCATGGGAAAAATACTGATGTTAAAAAGATAGGCCTTTGTTTCAGGGGAAAGCTTAGGGTCATTAAAAGCTCCACATGATCTCTCAGACAAAATTTAGCCAGCTCTTCTCCTATTCAGTTCTGGGTCCAATTTGCTATCTGAGGGAAGAGCTCATGCAATATATATGTGCTGAAGGACAAGCTCTATGGACTGTCCATCCAACTGCATATCATGGTCTAGACAGTAGACATTCTCATCCATTTTGAGTTTTCTGTGTGAATGGTTAGGCCCAACTCTTTTAAATGGTCATAGATCTCATTTGTGAGGTTCCACTAAATTCTGGGGCTTGGTGTAATCAGGACAATGTCACCACAAAGATCATTTGGCAGACCTCGCCATTTTCAGGGAATGCCCCCTTCATCTTTCTCTGCAGTGGGCCTTCTCCATGGCAGTGACAAACACTTTGTGCTTTGGTGAGCATATGCCCCTCTGCATTATGCTTTGCTTAGTATTTATAGCCAAGGATGCTGAACAAAGTTATCTCTATTGCATTTGCTAAAGAATCTTATATGATGTTAACAAATGCATAGGAGACACCTTATTCATGGGGGAAGGGGAACCTTTAAGGCAGCATTTTATTCTACTGAATCACTTGCTTTTTATAGTCAACAAACAATAAGCACAGTGGGGATCTCATATTCCCTGCCCCTTTTAGTCCATTGTGTGAATGTAAAGATACAGCCTGCTGCAAAATATAATTTGTGAAAGCCTGGCTGTTCCCTTTTCACATCTTCTTCAAGTTGCCTCTGGAGGCACTAAATCAGTGGAATAGACAGATGGCACAGAACGTGAATGCTTATCATGTGCCAGGCATTGCGCTAGGTGCCAGGAATACAAACACATACAAGCAAGACAGGCCCTGCCTTCAAAGGGCTTACATTCTAATGGGGGAACATAAGACATAAAGGGGAACCAGCCAGGGGAGGGGAAGGTAGGGTGGTATGGAAAAGGCTGGGAAGTGGGAGGGGCTGCCCATAGCCCCATAGCAAGAACTAGGCCTCCAACCCATGGAGGAGCGATCACAATGTCAGAGCTGAAAGGGACATTTGAGATCACCTAGTCATAAGATTTCTGAGTTTGTAAGGAAATGTCAAGACCATCTAGTCCAATCTCATTACTTTATAAAAAAGTTGACACTAAGGAAGTAGCTTAGTCAAGCTCATGGAGCTAGTGAATGGCACAGTTGGTATTAGAGTCCAGGTATCAATGCCAAGCTCAGCATTATTTGTTATGGCAGACTTCAGCCCAACCCTGCCAGCCTGGCCCAGTCCTGGGGGGTCTGATCATAAGTCTTGGGTCAACACTACTCCCTATACATTCCTTAACAATAGCAACAAAAGCCAACAGGGTAAACTCCTTCTGCCTCCTCTCCACCCACAGCCTCATGTGTTCTTGCAGGCTTACATTCTAGATTTAAGAGAAAAAATTATGGAGAGTCAAATCAGTGAGACCACAGGTCCACCTTAGTCATTCAGCAAGCAAAATTCAAAGGAGTGTCCCCTCCTTATATCAGCTGCCCCGATAGATGCCAGAATGGGGAGGAGAGCTCCTGGTCTGGTTGGGAAGACAAAATGTACACATAGAGTTCAGTGAGGGGAAAAAAGACAAGACAGGATTTGCTCCAGTGCTAGGCTTTTGGGACCTTAGGAATCAGTATCCTTTAGAGGAAAACACATAGAGTAGTGGGCTGGAAGTCGGGCAAGAAGACCTGGGTTCTTATCCCACTTCCTCTAGTTTATCATGAGACCTTGAAAAAGCCTTTTGAAATCTCTGAACCTCAGTGTCCCCAGCTGTGCATGATAGAGCTAGACTAAACAGTCTCCGAGGTCCTTTCCAGTCCTGACATCTTGTGATTCTATGATTTTATGAGCCTGAGGCCCAGGGAGGAAATGTCAGTGGAGACAAGATTGACCAAACAGAGTCAAGGTAGGTCAACTCCCAGCAATTTACTTTAATTTACTTTGACATTGACTTTGGCTAGCCTAGGAGTGTCCCTTACTCTCTTGCAACCCTATACCCACACTTTAGTTTGTGAGTCTCTTATGTGGGGTTACCCAGAACACCTGCTTAAATCTCCATGCAGTTGAAGTTGGAGTAAAAAGTCAAGGGCCATAAAGACGTAAGGAGAATGAGATGGAGAGGTCACATGATGTTTTCCTAACTGGAAGGACAACATAGAATCAACTTGTCCATGCAACAATGGCCCCAAATAGTAGCCATGCAACAAGGTGTTACTGATGGAATGTCTAAGTGGTAACAATGTATCTAGCTTTCAAAGACTATGGGGCCAAACAGTAAGGTAACAAGGTGTTATTGTTGCAGTGTCAAGTGGTAACAATGTAACAAGGTAATATGGGCACAATGGACAAGTGGCATTGGTATAATGAGGTGTTACTGTTGCAATGGCCAAGAAGTAACTATGTAACAGTGGTAACATTATAACAGTATCAGCTGGTCCTCCCAAGCTTCCTGGACAATGGACCAGACATGAAAGCCTCCCACAGAGAATTTGATAATGGAAGGAGAAGCCCCTATCTCTTAGCCCCCAAGCCCCACCATGAGGGCAGAACACAAATAGATTCACTTGGGCCCCCAAACCACAGTTAGGCAGAGAGACAGAGGTTACTACTTTTGAAGGCTACCTTGTACAACAACTGCTAAAACTCACCTTGCTTATTATTTTTAAAATTGACAAGTTGTGAACCAGAAGAAAAAGAAGGGAGGGCCCTAGGCTGAGAATATTGAAAAAAGGTGGGGTGATCTGATCCTGAGCCACTGCAGATTTCTGTACATTGTGTGAGGGGACTGTGGGGGGAGTTTATAAAGAAAGAAGGAAAGGAAAATAGCCCTCTTAAAGAGTCTCAGGTACTTCTCTGTATCTAACCATCGCGTGTGTTCTGTCTCTATCCATGTGTCTCTGTTACTGTTTGCCTCTGTCTCTCTTTCTCTGTTTCTCTGATTGTCTCTGTTACTGTCTACCTCTATCTCTCTTTCTCTAAATCTCTCTGTATGTCTGTCTTTCTGGGTATCTCTCTCTGTGTGTCTCTCTCCCTCCCTCCCTCTCTCTCCCTCCCTCTCTCTCTCTCTCTCTCTCTCTCTCTCTTTCTCTCTCTCTCTCTCTCTATCTCTCTGACTCTTTCTCTCTTTCTCTCTCTCTCTCTCTCCCCTCTTTAACTCCCCCCCCTCTCTCCCTCCCTCCCTCTCCTTCCCTCTGTCTCTCTGTCTCTCTCTCTCTCTGTCTCTCTCTCTCTCTCTCTCTCTCTCTCTCTCTCTGTCTCTCTCTCTCTCTCTTTCTCTCCCTGTGTGTGTGTATGTCTCTCTCTCATACACTCATAAATACACAGACACACACACACACACAGACACACACACACAGCATTTCTCAACTCCTATACCCTCTATGAAACTCTCTC